>NC_136059.1:957497328-957582207 GCF_964261635.1 Lissotriton helveticus | reverse complement strand
GGTTGAGGGTGAGTGAGGGTGAGGGTGAGGGTGAGTGAGGGTGAGGTGAGGGGTTGAGGATGAGTGAGGGTGAGGGGTTGAGGGTGAGTGAGGGTGAGGGGTTGAGGGTGAGTGAGGGTGAGGGTGAGTGAGGGTGAGGGTGAGGGGTTGAGGGTGAGTGAGGCTGAGGCTGAGTGAGGGTGAGGGTGAGGGGTTGAGGGTGAGTGAGGGTGAGGGTGAGTGAGGGTGAGGGGTTGAGGGTGAGTGAGGGTGAGGGTGAGTGAGGGTGAGGGTGAGTGAGGGTGAGGGTGAGTGAGGGTGAGGGGTTGAGGGTGAGTGAGGGTGAGGGGTTGAGGGTGAGTGAGGGGTGAGGGTGAGTGAGGGTGAGTGAGGGTGAGTGAGGGTGAGGGTGAGTGAGGGTGAGGGTGAGTGAGGGTGAGTGAGGGTGAGGGTGAGTGAGGGTGAGGGTGGGTGAGGGTGGGTGAGGGTGAGGGTGAGTGAGGGTGAGTGAGGGTTGAGGGTGAGTGAGGGTGAGGGTGAGTGGGTGAGGGTGAGGTGAGGTGAGGGTGAGGGTTGAGGGTGAGTGAGGGTGAGTGAGGGTGAGGGTGAGTGAGGGTGAGGGTGAGTGAGGGTGAGGGTTGAGGTGAGGGTTGAGGGTGAGTGAGGGTGAGGGTGAGTGAGGGTGAGGGTGAGGGTTGAGGGTGAGGGGGTTGAGGGTGAGTGAGGGTGAGGGTGAGTGAGGGTGAGGGTGAGGGGTGAGGGTGAGTGAGGGTGAGGGTGAGTGAGGGTGAGGGGTTGAGGGTGAGTGAGGGTGAGGGTGAGTGGGGTGAGGGTGAGTGAGGGTGAGGGTGAGGGGTTGAGGGTGAGTGAGGGTGAGTGAGAGTGAGGGTGAGTGAGGGGTTGAGGGTGAGGGGTTGAGGGTGAGTGAGGGTGAGGGGTTGAGGGTGAGTGAGGGTGAGGGGTTGAGGGAGTGAGTGGGTGAGGGTGGGTGAGGGTGAGTGAGGGCGAGGGTGAGGGTGAGTGAGGGTGTGAGGGTGAGGGTGAGTGAGGGTGAGTGAGGGTGAGGGAGGGGTGAGGGTGAGGTGAGGGTGAGGGGTTGAGGGTGAGTGAGGGTGAGGGGTTGAGGGTGAGTGAGGGTGAGGGTGAGTGAGGGTGAGGGGTGAGGGTGAGTGAGGGTGAGTGAGAGTGAGGGTGAGTGAGGGGTTGAGGGTGAGGGTTTAGGGTGAGTGAGGGTGAGGGGTTGAGGTGAGTGAGGGTGAGGGTTGAGGGAGGAGTGAGGGTGAGGGTGGGTGAGGGTGAGTGAGGGTGAGGGGTTGAGGGTGAGTGAGGGTGAGTGAGGGTGAGGGAGGGTGAGGGAGGGTGAGGGTGAGGGTGAGGGAGGTGAGGGTTGAGGGTGAGTGAGGGTGAGGGGTTGAGGGTGAGTGAGGGTGAGGGTGAGTGAGGGTGAGGGGTTGAGGTGAGTGAGGGTGAGGGTGAGTGAGGGTGAGTGAGGTGAGGGTGAGGGTTGAGGGTGAGTGAGGGTGAGTGAGAGTGAGGGTGAGTGAGGGGTTGAGGGTGAGGGGTTGAGGGTGAGGTGAGGGTGAGGGTGAGGGGTGAGGGTGAGTGAGGGTGAGGGGTTGAGGGTGAGTGAGGGTGAGGGTGAGTGAGGGTGAGTGAGGGTGAGGGGTTGAGGGTGAGTGAGGGTGAGGGTGAGTGAGGGTGAGGGTGAGTGAGGGTGAGGGTGAGTGAGGGTGAGGGTGAGTGAGGGTGAGGGTGAGTGAGGGTGAGGTGAGTGAGGGTGAGGGGTTGAGTGAGGGTGAGGGTGAGTGAGGGTGAGTGAGGGTGAGGGGTTGAGGGTGAGTGAGGGTGAGGGGTGAGGGTGTGAGGTGAGTGAGGGTGAGGGTGAGGGTGAGGGGTTGAGGGTGAGTGAGGGTGAGGGTGAGTGAGGGTGAGGGGGTTGAGGGTGAGAGAGGGTGAGGGGTTGAGGGTGAGTGAGGGTGAGGGTGAGGGGGTTGAGGGTGAGTGAGGGTGAGCGGTTGAGGGTGAGTGAGGGTGAGGGTGAGGGTGAGTGAGGGTGAGGGGTTGTGGGTGAGTGAGGGTGAGTGAGAGTGGGTGAGTGAGGGGTGAGGGTGAGGGTTGAGGGTGAGTGAGGGTGAGGGTGAAGGGTTGAGGGTGAGTGAGGGTGAGGGGTTGAGGGTGAGTGAGAGTGAGGGTGGGTGAGGGTGAGGGTGAGGGGTGAGTGAGGGTGTGTGAGGTGGTGTGAGGGTGAGGGTGAGGGGGTGAGGGTGAGTGAGGGTGAGTGAGGGTGAGTGAGGGTGAGGGTGAGTGAGGGTGAGGGTGGGTGAGGGTGGGTGAGGGTGAGGGTGAGTGAGGGTGAGTGAGGGTTGAGGGTGAGTGAGGGTGAGGGTGAGTGAGGGTGAGGGTGAGGGTGAGTGAGAGTGAGGGGTTGAGGGTGAGTGAGGGTGAGGGTGAGGGTGAGTGAGGGTGAGGGGTGAGGGGTGAGGGTGAGGGTGAGTGAGGGTGAGGGTGAGTGAGGGTGAGGGTGAGGGGTTGAGGGTGAGTGAGGGTGAGGGTGAGTGAGGGTGAGGGTTGAGGGTGAGTGAGGTGAGGGTGAGGGTGAGTGAGGGTGAGGGGTTGAGGTGAGTGGGGTGAGGGTGAGGGTGAGTGAGGGTGAGGGTGAGGGGTTGAGGATCAGTGAGGGTGAGGGGTTGAGGGTGAGTGAGGGTGAGGGGTTGAGGGTGAGTGAGGGTGAGGGTGAGTGAGGGTGAGGGTGAGGGGTTGAGGGTGAGTGAGGCTGAGGCTGAGTGAGGGTGAGGGTGAGGGGTTGAGGGTGAGTGAGGGTGAGGGTGAGTGAGGGTGAGGGGTTGAGGGTGAGTGAGGGTGAGGGTGAGTGAGGGTGAGGGTGAGTGAGGGTGAGGGTGAGTGAGGGTGAGGGGTTGAGGGTGAGTGAGGGTGAGGGGTTGAGGGTGAGTGAGGGGGTGGTGAGGGTGAGTGAGGGTGAGGGGTTGAGGGTGAGTGAGGGTGAGGGTGAGTGAGGGTGAGGGTGAGTGAGGGTGAGTGAGGGTGAGGGTGAGTGAGGGTGAGGGTGGGTGAGGGTGGGTGAGGGTGAGGGTGAGTGAGGGTGAGTGAGGGGTTGAGGGTGAGTGAGGGTGAGGGTGAGTGAGGGGTGAGGGTGAGTGAGGGTGAGGGTTGAGGGGTGAGTGAGGGTGAGTGAGGGTGAGGGTGGTGAGGGTGAGGGGTGAGGGTGAGTGAGGGTGAGGGGTTGAGGGTGAGGGGGTGAGGGTGAGTGAGGGTGAGGGTGAGTGAGGGTGAGGGTGAGGGGTTGAGGGTGAGGGTGAGTGAGGGTGAGGGTGAGTGAGGGTGAGGGTGAGGGGTTGAGGGTGAGTGAGGGTGAGGGTGAGGGTGAGTGAGGGTGAGGGGTTGAGGGTGAGTGAGGGTGAGGGTGAGTGGGGGTGAGGGTGAGTGAGGGTGAGGGTGAGGGGTTGAGGGTGAGTGAGGGTGAGTGAGAGTGAGGGTGGAGTGAGGGGTTGAGGGTGAGGGGTTGAGGGTGAGTGAGGGTGAGGGGTTGAGGGTGAGTGAGGGTGAGGGGTTGAGGGCGAGTGAGGGTGAGGGTGGGTGAGGGTGAGTGAGGGCGAGGGGTTGAGGGTGAGTGAGGGTGAGTGAGGGGTGAGGGTGAGTGAGGGTGAGTGAGGGTGAGGGAGGGTGAGGGTGAGGGAGGGTGAGGGGTTGAGGGTGAGTGAGGGTGAGGGGTTGAGGGTGAGTGAGGGCGAGGGTGAGTGAGGGTGAGGGGTTGAGGGTGAGTGAGGGTGAGTGAGAGTGAGGGTGAGTGAGGGGTTGAGGGTGAGGGGTTTAGGGTGAGTGAGGGGTGAGGGGTTGAGGGTGAGTGAGGGTGAGGGGTTGAGGGCGAGTGAGGGTGAGGGTGGGTGAGGGTGAGTGAGGGTGAGGGGTGAGGGTGAGTGAGGGTGAGGTGAGGGTGAGTGAGGGTGAGGGAGGGTGAGGGAGGGTGAGGGTGAGGGTGAGGGAGGGTGAGGGTTTGAGGGTGAGTGAGGGTGAGGGGTTGAGGGTGAGTGAGGGTGAGGGTGAGTGAGGGTGAGGGGTTGAGGGTGAGGTGAGGGTGAGGGTGAGTGAGGGTGTGTGTGAGGGTGAGGGTGAGGGGTTGAGGGTGAGTGAGGGTGAGTGAGAGTGAGGGTGAGTGAGGGGTTGAGGGTGAGGGGTGAGGGTGAGTGAGGGTGAGGGTGAGGGGTTGAGGGTGAGTGAGGGTGAGGGATTGAGGGTGAGTGAGGGTGAGTGAGGGTGAGGGGTTGAGGGTGAGTGAGGGTGAGGGTGAGTGAGGGTGAGGGGTTGAGGGTGAGTGAGGGTGAGGGTGAGTGAGGGTGAGGGGTTGAGGGTGAGTGAGGGTGAGGGTGAGTGAGGGTGAGTGAGGGTGAGGGTGGAGGGGTTGAGGGTGAGTGAGGGTGAGTGAGAGTGAGGGTGAGTGAGGGGTTGAGGGTGAGGGGTTGAGGGTGAGTGAGGGTGAGGGTGAGGGGTTGAGGGTGAGTGAGGGTGAGGGATTGAGGGTGAGTGAGGGTGAGTGAGGGTGAGGGGTTGAGGGTGAGTGAGGGTGAGGGTGAGTGAGGGTGAGGGTGAGTGAGGGTGAGGGTGAGTGAGGGTGAGGGTGAGTGAGGGTGAGGGTGAGTGAGGGTGAGGGGTTGAGTGAGGGTGAGGGTGAGTGAGGGTGAGTGAGGGTGAGGGGTTGAGGGTGAGTGAGGGTGAGGGGTGAGGGTGAGTGAGGGTGAGGGTTGAGGGGTTGAGGGTGAGGGGTGAGGGTGAGGGTGAGGGTGAGGGTGAGGGTGAGGTGAGGAGGTGAGGGGTTGAGGGTGAGAGAGGGTGAGGGGTTGAGGGTGAGTGAGGGTGAGGGTGAGGGGTTGAGGGCGAGTGAGGGTGAGGGTGGGTGAGGGTGAGTGAGGGCGAGGGGTTGAGGGTGAGTGAGGGTGAGTGAGGGTGAGGGTGAGTGAGGGTGAGTGAGGGTGAGGGAGGGTGAGGGTGAGGGAGGGTGAGGGGTTGAGGGTGAGTGAGGGTGAGGGGTTGAGGGTGAGTGAGGGTGAGGGTGAGTGAGGGTGAGGGGTTGAGGGTGAGTGAGGGTGAGTGAGAGTGAGGGTGAGTGAGGGGTTGAGGGTGAGGGGTTTAGGGTGAGTGAGGGTGAGGGGTTGAGGGTGAGTGAGGGTGAGGGGTTGAGGGCGAGTGAGGGTGAGGGTGGGTGAGGGTGAGTGAGGGTGAGGGGTTGAGGGTGAGTGAGGGTGAGTGAGGGTGAGGGAGGGTGAGGTGAGGGTGAGGGAGGGTGAGGGTGAGGGTGAGGGAGGGTGAGGGTTTGAGGGTGAGTGAGGGTGAGGGGTTGAGGGTGAGTGAGGGTGTGAGGGTGAGTGAGGGTGAGGGGTTGAGGGTGAGTGAGGGTGAGGGTGAGTGAGGGTGAGTGAGGGTGAGGGTGAGGGGTTGAGGGTGAGTGAGGGTGAGTGAGAGTGAGGGTGAGTGAGGGGTTGAGGGTGAGGGGTGAGGGTGAGTGAGGGTGAGGGTGAGGGGTTGAGGGTGAGTGAGGGTGAGGGATTGAGGGTGAGTGAGGGTGAGTGAGGGTGAGGGTGAGTGAGGGTGAGGGTGAGTGAGGGTGAGGGTGAGTGAGGGTGAGGGTGAGTGAGGGTGAGGGGTTGAGTGAGGGTGAGGGTGAGTGAGGGTGAGTGAGGGTGAGGGGTTGAGGATGAGTGAGGGTGAGGGGTTGAGGGTGAGTGAGGGTGAGGGGTTGAGGGTGAGGGGTTGAGGGTGAGGGGTTGAGGGTGAGTGAGGGTGAGGGTGAGTGAGGGGTGAGGGGGTTGAGGGTGAGAGGGTGAGGGGTTGAGGGTGAGTGAGGGTGAGGGTGAGGGGTTGAGGGGTGAGTGAGGGTGAGCGGTTGAGGGTGAGTGAGGGTGAGGGTGAGGGTGAGTGAGGGTGAGGGGGTTGTGGGTGAGTGAGGGTGAGTGAGAGTGGGTGAGTGAGGGTTGAGGGTGAGGGGTTGAGGGTGAGTGAGGGTGAGGGTTGAGGGTGAGTGAGAGTGAGGGTGGGTGAGGGTGAGTGAGGGTGAGTGAGGGTGTGTGAGGGTGAGTGAGGGTGAGGGGTTGAGGGTGAGTGAGGGTGAGGGTGAGGGTGGGTGAGGGTGAGTGAGGGTGAGGGTGAGTGAGGGTGAGGGTGAGTGAGGGTGAGTGAGGGTGAGTGAGGGTGAGTGAGGGTGAGGGTGAGTGAGGGTGAGTGAGGGTGAGTGAGGGTGAGGGTTGAGGGTGAGTGAGGGTGAGGGGTTGAGGGTGAGTGAGGGTGAGGGTTGAGGGTGAGGTGAGGGTGAGGGTGGGTGAGGGTGAGGGTTGAGGGTGAGTGAGGGTGAGGGTGAGTGAGGGTGAGGGGTTGAGGGTGAGTGAGGGTGAGGGGTGAGGGTGAGTGAGGGGTGAGGGTGAGGGGTTGAGGGTGGTGAGGGTGAGGGGTTGAGGGTGAGTGAGGGTGAGTGAGGGTGAGGGGTGAGGGTGAGTGAGGGTGAGGGGTGAGTGAGGGTGAGGGGGTGAGGGTGAGGGTGAGGGGTTGAGGGTGAGTGAGGGTGAGGGGTTGAGGGTGAGTGAGGGTGAGTGAGGGTGAGTGAGGGTGAGGGGGTGAGGGTGTGTGGGTGAGGGTGAGTGAGGGTGAGTGTGGGAGGGTGAGGGTGAGTGAGGGTGAGGTGGTGAGGGTGAGGGGTGTGAGGGTGGTGAGGGTGGTGTGAGGGTGAGTGAGGGTGAGTGTGGGTGAGGGTGAGGGTGAGTGAGGGTGAGTGGGGGTGAGGGTGAGTGAGGGGTGAGGGAGGGTGGGGTGTGGGGTGAGGGTGAGTGAGGGTGAGGGTGAGTGAGGGTGGGGTGAGGGGTGAGGGTGAGTGAGGGTGAGGGTGGTGAGGGTGAGGGTGAGTGAGGGTGAGGGGTTGAGGGTGAGTGAGGGTGAGTGAGGTGAGGGTGAGTGAGGGGTTGAGGGTGAGGGGTGAGGGTGAGTGAGGGTGAGGGGTTGAGGGTGAGTGAGGGTGAGGGGTGAGGGTGAGTGAGGGTGAGGGTGAGTGAGGGGTGAGGTGAGGGTGAGGGTTGAGGGTGAGTGAGGGTGAGGGTGAGTGAGGGTGAGGGTGAGTGTGGGTGAGGGGAGTGAGGGTGAGTGAGGGTGAGGGTGAATGAGGGTGAGTGAGGGTGAGGGTGAGTGAGGGTGAGGGTGAGTGAGGGTGAGGGTGAGGGTGAGGGTGAGTGAGGGGTGAGGGTGAGTGAGGGTGAGTGAGGGTGAGTGAGGGTGAGGGGTTGAGGGTGAGTGAGGGTGAGGGGTTGAGGGTGAGTGAGGGTGAGGGTGAGTGAGGGTGAGGGTTGAGGGTAAGGGGTTGAGGGTGAGTGAGGGTGAGTGAGGGTGAGGGTGAGGGGTTGAGGGTGAGGGGTTGAGAGTGAGTGAGGTAACCTGGCATGGTAACCTGAAAAAAATGTGGGTGTGAGCCATGTGAAGGGGTCTGCGGTGACTGTGAGACCCGAAAAGGCAGAAGTCGGGAAGGAGAGGCTGCGGGTAAGGGTGTGCACGAAAGTGAATGTGCACAAATGGGGCCATGCGGTGGGCGACCAAAGCAGAAGCGGCTGGCAGAATAAGCGTGCCAAGGCCGAGAGTCCACTGGGTGCACGCGTCCTACCCGGAAATGACTGGGGGATAGGTGGGGAATGGCATGGTAACCTGAAAAAAAGGTGGGTGTGAGCCATGTGAAGGGGTCTGCGGTGAGCGCGAGACCCAAAAAGGCAGAAGTGGGGAAGGAGAGGCTGCGGGTAAGGGTATGCACGAAAGTAAAATGTGCACAAATAGGGCCATGCGGTGGGCGAACAAAGCAGAAGCGTCTGGCAGGATGGTGGTGCCGGAATAAGCTGTGCACATGTCAGGCCATGCTTCGAGTAACTTATAGAGATGCGGCTGACAGGATAGTAGGGTTGAGAGCAAAAGCGCCGAAGGGGCGCCTGTGTATATGCTGCTAATAATTAAAAAATGCATATGAGAACTGTATTATCGCAAATGATGGAAAAGATATCTCACCTGAAAGAAAAACAAGAAAGGAAACAAGACGGAGGGCATTGCTATGGGGAGGGGGGGGGAGAAATGCACACGGCGGGCAGGGGAGGGGGCGGAGCGGGGAGAGCGGCATGAGGGTGTGAAGCAGCCGGGGCCTTTGAAGTGAAGCTAAGCTTCACTTCAAAGGTGTGGGAAGAGTGCGGCTGAGGGAACAGACGGCGATTTGGTGATGTGCACGCGCATTTTAGGTCAATGCGCTTGCGCATTGACCTAAAAGCCACGGGCACAGCACCAAATCGCCACAGTTAGGTAAACTTTGTTTAAAGCCCTATAGTCTCGCTTCTCTCAATGCGCATGCGCATTGATAGGTCACGAGACCTAAAAAAGATTAACAAGCATTGGAAATGCAATAGGTCTCGCATTAGAAAAGTTGGAGTTATTGGTCTTGTAAATGACATATTTTATTTATTTGTTGGTTTTTAAAATTGCTAAATTGATGGCTTTGTCATTTACAATGCCAATAGTTATAACTTTCGCGAATGTGACACCTATAGCATTTGGAATGCAACATGTTTTGTATTTACGTGACTTAGATGGCAGCTCTAGTCGTTAGGCCACATCTCTAGAGAGCAGGAGAGTGCAGCAGGGGAGAGAAGCACAGCAATGCAATAGGTCTCGCATTAGGAAAGTTTGAGCTATTGGTATTGTAAAGGACACATTTTTTATTTATGTGCTTGTTTTGAAAATAGCGAAATTAATAGCTTTGTTATTTACAATGCCAATAGTTTTATCTTTCGCAAATGTGACACCTATTGTAACACAATATGTGTTGTGAGGGTGAGTGAGGTTGAGGGTGAGGGGTTGAGGGTGAGGGGTTGAGGGTGAGTGAGGGTGAGGGGTTGAGGGTGAGTGAGGCTGAGGGTGAGGGTGAGGGGTTGAGGGTGAGTGAGGGTGAGGGTGAGTGAGGCTGAGGGGTTGAGGGCGAATGAGGGTGAGGGGTTGAGGGTGAGTGAGGGTGAGGGTGAGGGTGAGTGAGGGTGAGGGTGAGGGGTTGAGGATGAGTGAGGGTGAGGGTGAGTGAGGGTGAGGGTGAGGGGTTGAGGGTGAGTGAAGGTGAGGGGTTGAGGGTGAGTGAGGGTGAGGGTGAGGGGTTGAGGGTGAGTGAGGGTGAGTGAGAGTGAGGGTGAGTGAGGGGTTGAGGGTGAGGGGTTGAGGGTGAGTGAGGGTGAGGGGTTGAGGGTGAGTGAGGGTGAGGGTGAGGGGTTGAGGGTGAGTGAGGGTGAGGGGTTGAGGGTGAGTGAGGGTGAGGGTGAGGGGTTGAGGGTGAGTGAGGGTGAGGGGTTGAGGGTGAGTGAGGGTGAGGGGTTGAGGGTGAGTGAGGGTGAGGGTGAGGGTGAGTGAGGGTGAGTGAGGGTGAGGGGTTGAGGGTGAGTGAGGGTGAGGGTGAGTGAGGGTGAGGGTGAGTGAGGGTGAGGGGTTGAGGGTGAGTGAGGGTGAGGGTGAGGGGTTGAGGGTGAGTGAGGGTGAGGGTGAGTGAGGGTGAGGGTGAGGGGTTGAGGGTGAGTGAGGGTGAGGGGTTGAGGGTGAGTGAGGGTGAGGGTGAGTGAGGGTGAGGGTGAGGGGTTGAGGGTGAGTGAGGGTGAGGGTGAGTGAGGGTGAGGGTGAGGGGTTGAGGGTGAGTGAGGGTGAGGGAGGGTGAGGGTGAGTGAGGGTGAGGGTGAGTGAGGGTGAGGGGTTGAGGGTGAGTGAGGGTGAGTGAGTGAGGGGTTGAGGGTGAGGGGTTGAGGGTGAGTGAGGGTGAGGGTGAGGGTAAGGGGTTGAGGGTGAGTGAGGGTGAGGGCTTGAGGGTGAGTGAGGGTGAGGGTGAGTGAGGGTGAGGGTGAGTGAGGGTGAGGGTGAGTGAGGGTGAGGGTGAGTGAGGGTGAGGGGTTGAGGGTGAGTGAGGGTGAGGGTGAGTGAGGGTGAGGGGTTGAGGGTGAGTGAGGGTGAGGGGTTGAGGGTGAGTGAGGGTGAGGGTGAGGGTGGGTGAGGGTGAGGGGTTGAGGGTGAGTGAGGGTGAGGGTGAGTGAGGGTGAGGGGTGGAGGATGAGTGAGGGTGAGGGTGAGTGAGGGTGAGGGTGAGGGTGAGTGAGGGTGAGGGTGAGGGGTTGAGGGTGAGTGAGGGTGAGTGAGAGTGAGTGAGGGGTTGAGGGTGAGGGGTTGAGGGTGAGTGAGGGTGAGGGTGAGGGTGAGGGGTTGAGGGTGAGTGAGGGTGAGGGGTTGAGGGTGAGTGAGGGTGAGGGTGAGTGAGCAATATGCAATAGGTCTCGCATTAGGAAAGTTTGACTTTTTTTATTTATGTGTTGATTTTGAAAATAGCAAAATTGATACCTTTGTCAGGTGGATGTGGTGGTGGATGCGATGGTGGTGGATGCGATGGTGGTGGATGTGGCGGTGGATGTCATGGTGGATGTGATGGTGGATGCGGTGGATGTCATGGTGGATGTGATGGTGGATGCGGTGGATGTGGTGGTGGTGGATGCGGTGGTGGATGTAGTGGTGGTGGATGCGGTGGTGGATGTAGTGGTGGTGGATGTGGTGGTGGTGGATGTGGCGGTGGTGGATGTGGCGGTGGATGTGGCGGTGGATGTAGTGGTGGTGGATGTAGTGGTGGTGGATGTAGTGGTGGTGGATGTGGTGGTGGTGGATGTAGTGGTGGTGGATGTGGTGGTGGTGGATGTGGTGGTGGTGGATGTGGTGGTGGATGTGGTGGTGGATGTGGTGGTGATGGTGGATGTGGTGGATGTGGTGGTGGATGTGGTGGTGGATGTGGTGGTGGATGTGGTGGTGGATGTGGTGGTGGATGTGGTGGTAGATGTGGTGGTAGATGTGGTGGTGGATGTGGTGGTAGATGTGGTGGATGTGGTGGTGGTGGATGTGGTGGTGGTGGATGTGGTGGTGATGGATGTGGTGGTGGTGGATGTGCCGGTGGATGTGCCGGTGGATGTGGTGGATGTGGTGGTGGTGGATGTGGTGGATGTGGCGGTGTATGTGGTGGATGTGGTGGTGGTGGATGTGGTGGTGGTGGATGTGGTGGTGGATGTGGTGGTGATGGTGGATGTGGTGGTGGATGTGGTGGTGGTGGGTGTGGTGATGGATGTGGTGGTGGATGTGGTGGTGGATGTGGTGGTGGATGTGGTGGTGGTGGATGTGGTGGTGGTGGATGTGGCGGTGGTGGATGTGGCGGTGGATGTGGTGGTGGTGGATGTGGTGGTGGTGGATGTGGCGGTGGATGTGATGGTGGATGTAGTGGTGGATGCGGTGGTGGATGCGGTGGATGTGGCGGTGGATGTCATGGTGGATGTGATGGTGGATGCGGTGGATGTGGTGGTGGTGGATGCGGTGGTGGATGTAGTGGTGGTGGATGCGGTGGTGGATGTAGTGGTGGTGGATGTAGTGGTGGTGGATGTGGTGGTGGTGGATGTGGCGGTGGATGTGGTGGTGGTGGATGTGGTGGTGGTGGATGCGGTGGTGGTGGATGTGGTGGTGGTGGATGTAGTGGTGGTGGATGTGGTGGTGGATGGTTTGGTGGTGGGTGTGGTGGATGTGGTGGTGGATGTGGTGGTGGATGTGGTGGTGGATGTGGTGGTGGATGTGGTGGTGGTGGATGTGGTGGTGGTGGGTGTGGTGGTGGATGTGGTGGTGGATGTGGTGGTGGATGTGGTGGATGTGGTGGTGGATGTGGTGGTGGTGGATGTGGTGGTGGTGGATGTGGCGGTGGTGGATGTGGCGGTGGATGTGGTGGTGGTGGATGTGCTGGTGGTGGATGTGGCGGTGGATGTGGTGGTGGATGTGGTGGTGGATGCGGTGGTGGATGCGGTGGATGTGGCGGTGGATGTCATGGTGGATGTGATGGTGGATGCGGTGAATGTGGTGGTGGTGGATGCGGTGGTGGATGTAGTGGTGGTGGATGCGGTGGTGGATGTAGTGGTGGTGGATGCGGTGGTGGATGTAGTGGTGGTGGATGATGTGGTGGTGGATGTGGCGGTGGATGTGGTGGTGGTGGATGTGGTGGTGGTGGATGTGGCGGTGGATGTGGTGGTGGTGGATGTAGTGGTGGTGGATGTGGTGGTGGTGGAAGTAGTGGTGGTGGATGTGGTGGTGGATGTAGTGGTGGTGGTGGTGGATGTGGTGGTGGTGGATGTGGTGGTGGTGGATGTGGTGGTGGTGGATGTGGTGGTGGATGTGGTGGTGGATGTGGTGGTGGATGTGGTGGTGGATGCGGCGGTGGATGCGGCGGTGGATGTGGTGGTGGTGGATGTGGTGGTGGTGGATGTGGCGGTGCATGTGGTGGATGTGGTGGTGGTGGATGCGGTGGTGGTGGATGTGGTGGTGATGGTGGATGTGGTGGTGGATGTGGTGGTGGATGGTGTGGTGGTGGGTGTGGTGGATGTGGTGGTGGATGTGGTGGTGGATGTGGTGGTGGATGTGGTGGTGGATGTGGTGGTGGTGGATGTGGTGGTGGTGGATGTGGTGGTGGATGCGGTGGATGTGGTGGTGGTTTTAGATTTTGACATTCCTTGTACAGTCCTAAACTTCGATGAAGCAGTATTTTAAACAGTTGTATTGTGAGCAGAGAATTTTACACCATGGTCTCTCCAACGTTCGGCTCAATTTTCGCTCGCCGTTCATGTGGGAGAGGAAGGTTTTACAGCAGACTAAGCACACTGGCTGGCAGTTGGCTGCAATTATTAACCAGAAGTGAATTCCGCACACTTTCATTAATCTGCCTCACACGTACCCGCTACATTCAACAGTGACGTCCCAGTTACAAATGTTCTTTCAGATAGCCTACCACGGGGCGAGCAGGTGAGGAGGCTTGTAAAGTGAGGAGGGGCGCAAGGGAGCGAGCTGTCGGGAGCAAATTTACAAGCCATCTGGAAGAAGAGTCAGCCTATTCCTGTGCCATCTGTCAGTTTTGGTTCAGAAAAGGCAATCGGTTCACTGGAGGCGGATGAGGATTCCAGCTAAGGCAACTTAAATGTCTAGATTGCTAGCAGTTGTTTGTTAAAGGGTCGCGCTTCAAACGAAAAGAAATGCAAAATGCAAGGAGGTTTAACATGAACCAGATTCCACATTAATACAAACTTCCACAGCACGTCCGAGGAAAAAGGTGCTCAGATTTACGGCGTATACTCAAACGAAATTAGACTACAAACAAAATATAAAACTATCAAACGAAGGATTAACCATTTCTGGATAGTTCCCGGTGCAGTTATAAAGCACTATACGGCAGGGTGTTCAATTTGGAGGGCTCAAGAAAAAGGATTCATAAACAAGTACTGCAAAACTTAAACTGTGTTGCTTTTGAAGGGTTTGCATCGACACAAGGGAACTTCAGAATGGCTACCAGTGCGTTACGACATATACAGATGCATAAAAGGTAATCTTGCAGGCAGTAATAAAGAATAGTCGTTGGAGATGGCCACCGAAGCATGCAAAGTTGCAAACATTTTAGTATTTTAAGTATACCGTTTGAACATGGACAATCATTATTTTACAACAGTAAAGTAAAAATATTAAAGTAAGCAAGAGTAAGAAAAATAAGAAATAAACGATATTTGCTGCTGCCAGGCCCTCGGCAAAAAAATGAAAACTTCAAAAATGGGGAGAGGGATGGGAAACACAATCAGGCAAGCGAGAGACACGGCGGCATTGAGCAGCTTCCAGGCCTTAGCACAAGCATCAGTGGTGGGTGGAGGGGGGGGGGGTTATTTTATTTAATATTTTACACTGGAAGCAATAGTGCCTGCTTAACTATGGCTGGATCAGGATTTCGATTGAAAAGGCATATTTTGTTAATAACTTTAGCACCGCTTGACATTTCTGGACAAAACTTTCCAAAAATAAACAAGAAAGGAAACAAGACGGAGGGCATTGCTGTGGGGAGGGGGGGAGGAGAAATGCACACGGCGGGCAGGGGAGGGGGCGGAGCGGGGAGAGCGGCATGAGGGTGTGAAGCAGCCGGGGCCTTTGAAGTGAAGCTAAGCTTCACTTCAAAGGTGTGGGAGGAGTGCGGCTGAGGGAACAGACGGCGATTTGGTGATGTGCACGCGCATTTTAGGTCAATGCGCTTGCGCATTGACCTAAAAGCCACGGGCACAGCAGCAAATCGCCACAGTTAGGTAAGCTTTGTTTAAAGCCCTATAGTCTCGCTTCTCTCAATGCGCATGCGCATTGATAGGTCACGAGACCTAAAAAGGGCGAGAAGTGGTGGCTGTCTGTTCTCTTACAATGTGGCCAGGATGTGGAACTCCCTCTCCACATGAGTTATGAGTCTAATCATTTGGCCTTTCGCAAAAATCTCAAAACTTGGCTCTTTCTTTAGCTGGCCGGATCTCACTGCATAACTGCTATTAGTGCTGGGATGCCCTTGGGTAGCTACGCGCTCAATAAATGTTTCTTCGTTCATTCATTCATTCATCTCCCTGGTAAACTTGGTGCCCTGCTTTGACCAGATTACATGCCATTTCATCAATATATTATAGTAGATAATGTCCTCTAGGTACTCAATGCCAAGTTCTTCATGTGCTATGAAAGCAGGAGTCGCACTTGGCACTGCCAAAATTGTAAGAAGGAAAAATTTTCTTTACCTGAAACTGGTTACTCTTATCCTTACCCCATATCAGAGATCCATGCAAAGCTACTGACAGGGATTTGCTTCTGTACAATTTAAGGATTTCTCTTATTGCCTTGCTTTCTGTTTTCTTAGCAAACCTGAAACCAGCCGCAATAGCGCTTATCAATCACAAAACGCCATTTTGTTATTGAAGTGCAACCCTAGTCTGTCATATTGGGCAACTGAAGATCCATGCCATCTGCTGTGATTGGTCGGTATCTGATTAATGATTGGTGTCCGTAACTAATGTGGCAAATCAGTGCAATAATACATAGCACTGTAAATAGGAAGAAGGGGGCGCCTTAGTCACACACCTCCACTTTTAAAATGGCAATGAATCACAAAGTGCACCTAGCAAGTCATAATACCATTTCCAACTGTCAATTTATATTTTGTACATTACAATTTTGGATTTTGCGTTCACAAAGCCTTGATTCTGTGAATTTCAGGATTTGCATCCAACAAATCTTTAATCACATTTTCCCCTCGATTGAGGTTTAATATGAGCCATGCAATCTATGAACGGTCTGTTTCGAAAGAAAGGGATTTTCCTTTAGAAAGACTGGATGCTGTCAAAACAAGACTGGGACACAATGGAGTGCATTTACACAAACGGGGCGATTTCTTCATTGTATTCACTGATGTAATTCGGGGTGGCAGAGCACAGACTTCGTCTCCACTTTCAAGGCGATACTTAACACTAAAACTTTTCATTAATGTGAAAAGAAGGGCCAGCAGGACAAACTCTGATTTTAAAGAGGTATGGGCATACTCATGTCTGGGTTCAAACTCACTTCCTACTTTGGCATGACTTCATGGTGTCAGCTGCGTGTAAGAGATTTTTTCCAGAAAGCGGAGAAGGTATTTTTCTTCAATGTAACGTTGCTCAATTTTGCCCTTGTAAAAGGTCCTTCCCAAAATCTGGCTCTTGGTTTTGGCAAGAGCCTTAACTTCTGCATCCAATGAGCTGTTCTGTGCCAGCAGGAAAGCAAGGCTTGTGAGTGATCCTTCGGTGAGTTTCTCCGACACCTCAAGGGAGCCCGCATCCCCTTAAGGATTTGGCTGGTGTTGTTGGGTGACGCTAGTTAAGAGTGTTTCGATTTCATATAATGAATGCAGTCTGAAAGCCCTGAACTAACACAGTGTCAATCAAAAAAGCCAATCAAACAATGTCAGAATTCATTGTGTGGGAACAGCTACCTGCCTGACATGCCGCAACAAGACCGCACTTGAGATGCTTCCAACACCACCAGGATCTCATGGGCCGGCGCCATCAGGCGTCTAGGGATGCAAGCTGCAAGATATTTCAAAATATCTACAATTGTAAATTTGCAGGGAACAAGCAAGACACTGTTGGGACGTTACACTGGGAGCTGTACGACATTGAGAGGGGACCTGACACATGGCAGTGGAGCTCTTCTTGCAGAATACAAGTTAGTTCCAAGGCGTATTTCTTAGCCAAGGAGACATACCATTCATAGTATTCTAAAAAAAAAATATTCGGATGATATTTCAAAGTTAATGACATTCTGTTCCTCGTTGAGGGGATTGTGTAATGCAAGGCGACTCCAGCAAACACAGGAAATGCTGCACATTTCTTTCTCTTTCAGGATACCAGGATCACATGTTTTGTCCGGAGAAAAGGGTTCTTTCTTACATCCGCATCAGGAGTACAACTGAGGGGAAGCGGATATTCAGCTTCGTAAGGGAATGCACTCAAGTTGTAGCATGTGGAATGTTTGGGAGATATGGTTCAGAAAAAGAGAGTTTTTCTTGAGACTAAACAAACTGTCATCAGGTGCTTCAGTGTCACGCAGTACTCTCTGAACTTTGAATGAATGAATGAATAAGCATTTTGTAAAGCACATAGCTACTCCCGTAAGGAGTGTCACAGCACTGTGCCATCAGACGCTTGCGTAAAGTGAACTTTGGATCCCTGCATAGCAAGAAAAAAGAGAAGTTAAAAAACCCAGGGCTTATTTACAAGCCCCTTGTGCTGCCTGTGCGTCACGTTGTATGATGCTCTGGCAGCGCAGAATGCAGACCCATATCTACGAGGCCATGTAAAGCCACTTTACGTGGCATTTCACAGCCTTGTAGATATGGTGTAAGGCAAAGCAGCGCAAGTTGCTGCGCTGCCTTACTCTGCGTCGGGGGTGTTCCATGGGCGTTGTGTTGGTTTTCCCATGCACCACCAATGGGTTTTGACAGATTCCCAGATTTACAAGGATCTATAAACCTAGGAATGAGTCAAAACTGTGTGCCTCCCCAGTGAGAGGGTCGTAACGAGGAGAAGTATCTTTATTTCTCCTAGTTTTTTTCTCACACATAGAAAGAGTAAAACCCCACCATGGATTGTTTTTGTGCAGAAAGGTGTCCCTTCCTGCACAAAAACAATCCTGCCAACAACACATCCTTGCACGTTGGTATAAGGTGCCTGCTTTGGCACACTGCACCAAATTCTCCGCTGGCTGAAAGGACATAACTACACTGTATCTTGTAACTATGGTGCATTTTTGTCCTTTCGAATTGGCGTAGGCAATCTCAGCAAAAAGTCTTGCTGCACTTCCCTACACAAATTCATTGTAAATGAGGCCCTCAGTCTTTCACAGTTACAGTCTGAACAAAAATAACACTGGGCACAACCTGTCACTAACTATTGGAATGGCACGTCATCTACACATGAATAAAGAGGAACAATACATTGATCCCTCCCCAAATACACACTTTTTATATAGCACTAATTATTCCACCAGAACGGGCGTTTTAATCAATTAATTCACTAATAGATACCAGGTGGTAAGTTTAAAAAAACATATTGCTTCTTTATGTGCAAGATAATGCCTGACATTCTTACCAGTGATCTTTATTGCTCCGAGTCCTGCTTTTCCTCATCACAGTCCTTGTTTAGTGAAAGTTACACACCCTTGGAGATGGGCATTGGACTTGTCCAATACTTTTTAACTCCTCCATTTAGTGTCTTCAAAACTAAGAGGTGTTACCTTCCAAAACATCTCCTTTAATACTAAGGGGAGACCGTCCGCATGCACATGTATAGGAGACCGTCTGCACATCATTGAGTGAGGTTTGTGAATGCCATATGGGAGTGGGGTGCTGGCTTATTGCTTGAAACCCAACACGGTTAGGTTCTCTATTAGTTCAATCATTTGCCTGCTGTTAGTGCTACCAACATATGGGTTGAAATATGTTAGTAGCAGGATTTAATAGAATGTAGGGGCATATTTACAATAGATGAACAATGAAGCACACATGGAAACACCAAAAACTAAGAGAAATTAAAAATGTCTCCTCGTTGCGCCAGAGTAAGACCAGGTTTTACCTGGTCTTCATTTTGGCACTGCCCCATAGTTATGCCACCCTTGTAAATATAGGGCAGCATCAAAATCAATGGGTGATGCGTCGGAGAGCCCACCACTACACTCATTACCCTACCCTTTCACGCTAAGTATGGTGTGAAAGGGTGCCTTATTTACAAGACAGCTTTAAGCCATGTTATGTGGCTTCACGCTGCCTTGTAAATAAGGCGAAGCACCTATCGCCACCACAACGTCATGAAAAGGGACGTTGTGGTGGCAATAGGTGCTTGTAAATGTGCCCTGTAGTTTCTATGTGTAATGCTAGGATGGTAATATCTTTCAAGAAAGATGTCCTATATTCTAATTTGTGTTAATTCTATAATTAAGGAAGTGTTTGGATTGACTAATCACTGGGTGACCACATGCCCCAATGAGTTATAGGTTGTGTCAGGGATTTCTGTGCTTAGATGAAAACCACTGCTATCACTTGAGTGCCTTCTGTCATGCCAATGACGTGGCACTTTCAAACTGCAGTTAAGTCACAAACATCCACTATGTGTTTGAGGGCAAGGAGGGTATTGGTCAGTTCCACATATATTAATTGGGTGATCAGATTAGTTTAGGATTCTGGTCCATGCAATGTAAGAGTAAGGTATGGGTCCCAAAGATCATGAATTGCTCTAAAGGGTGCCTGAATATTCAGGGAGCATATGTTTCTAGGCTCTTTAGTTTAAGTGACCCTTCTCTCACACTTGAGATGGAGTCTGCTTTTACGCATATTGTTTGGGTATACCATGAACAGCATATTAAGCTGCTAATTGGAAGTGCCCACTCAGAGCTTTAAGAACATTGCCACCCCCCACGAGCCTCACCCAGGTCTTCAGACCTGAGGGAAGCATTGGAATGCACCGAACAGTTTCATCAAGCTTCTCCTTCCTCCTTTGAGTCTATAGAGGTCCAAGGAATGCAGGAGTAAGTGTGAGGCTCTGTATCATCACCTACCGCCACATTCCCTGTCAGTCATATGTATGTGATGAATGTCATGTGAAACATTTGGTCAATGTAAAAAACTGATTTATAGATGATATAGCTTTACTTTAGAGCCCAATGGGGAAACTGTATCTACCTCAAAACTGTATTGTCAACATAAACTGATGTCTTCCACATACTACGTTTATATGCTCTCACCTTGTATTTATATTTATTCCAAATGTAATCCCCTTGTAATTGCTTCTAGAAACTCTGCCAAGCGCTCTGATACCTCTGGGTCAAGTTTGCGCTAAACATAACACGATAAATAAATATTTCCTGCCCTTCATCAATATTAAATTAATTAGCATATGCAGAATTGTTCTGAGGTCTGTGTGAGAAAAATAAATAGTTTGTCCTTAGAACTTATGGCATTGAACTGAGCTATATTATGCCAATCATGTGCTAAATTAGTGTCTCATATAAGGCCAAAAGTTGAAAAATTCTCCCTGCATGAAAAACACTTTTTTTTAAGTACCACTAATTATATTAGTAGATTTGTTTCTATTAGATAATGTCTTCATTTAGATGTCAGATACCCATTCTGCAGTTTAAATGCAGCATTCTCATGCAAAGTGCTTTGGAGCATCAACGTGCTTTTCTCACAACATTTTGAAATGGAATATAACAGAGCTGAGGGAAAAGCCCAATATATTAAATTCCTCAGAGGCAATCCTTTCCAGACGTAACCACTTTTTGGGTTCTGACCATAACTACCTTTTACTCAGATCTAACAAAATGTTCTTTACATACAGGAACTACGGCAACTTAATCAACCCCCATTTCTACAAAGGTTATTCAACCTTTCCTGGTATACTGGGGCCAGGCACATAACACATCCAAAGGTCAGGTTTCAAATCTGCAGAGGCTGAAACTTTTACACCAACGTTCTTTAGGTAATGCTAGCAGTAGAGAAGAAGTAGGAAGATTGCAAAAGGTTATAAGGAACAAGTCTGAGGGGTTCTAAGTTTGAAAGATGGCCTCCCTATCTCTGTTCCATAAAGGGAACTCTTCTCCACTTTAGGATGGTAGGCAAGGAGAGAGAAGTAAATACAATGGAACAGTATCTAGAGGTACTAGATATACTTATTTGGCTTTTCTCAATTTGCGAAGACTTTTCACCCTTATTAATAAAATGGATACATAAATAAGTGAATTCTGATACCACCTCCAGCTCATTGACATATCCTGGATGTACAAGACCATAATAAATAATCAGCCAGACACACTCCTGAAACTTGGGGCTAAATGGGAATCTGACTTGGTGGCCCTTGACGATGTAGACTGGGAGACTGCGTTGATGCACCTGTGGGAAGTGGCCATTAAATCAAGGCTCAGACATATTCAATTCAAATACTTGCACAGGGCTTATGAAGACAGATCGCGTCTGCATAAAATAGGACGGGCAAAAACCCCTTATTGCCTCAGATGAAGCGAAGAATCCGGGACCTATTTTCATACAATATGGGAGTACCGGGAAATACGTGTTTACTGGGAGAATGTAATGACTGAGATGGAGGCAGTTTTGGGCGATACAATACCTAGAGATCCCAAATTTGTGTTATTGGGCATTCATACTGAGGTAGAACTCCCAAAGTCTAAGCTATTACTAACTAATATCGGCCTGGTGGTTGCTAAAAGAAATCTGGCACGGAAGTAGGGATCGACGCAGGAACCCGCATTAGATGAATAGAAAAGGGGAATGGCTATGTATATCTCAGGAGAAAAGACTACTTATGAGGCATGAAGATGCCCCAAAAATTCCAGAAAATATGGAGTCCGTGGATACATTATTATGGCCTCGAGATGGAAGTTTTGCAAATAGTCCCTCAATCATAGATTCAGGGTAATGCCCGGGAGAGGGGGGTGGGAACTGAGACGAGGGGGATTTGAGAAGTATCAAACCCTGATTTATGTATCACTGCTGCAATTGTTAATGCCTCTACATGAAAATGTTACTAATTAATCACTTTCACTACCTGCAAATGTTAATTGTATTAATGTTGAATTAAAGAAAATGTTAAATAAGAAATGTATTTTTAAAAAAAGGGTGCATTGTTAACCCGTTGGCTGCTTCCGCTTTTTCGCGGCAGTGCGGCCGTTTTAAAAAACGGGCGCGGCCGCGTCGGCCATCGGCTGACAGCAGCACCAGCGAGGTAGTGCTGCAGTCGGCCAATGGCCAATGGCAGCATGGAAGGGGTTAAATGACTACTCTTAAGAATAATCAGAAATAATATAAAGCATTGCTTAGTTGTTCCCACCGACATGTAGAAACCAAAACCTACTTCCAAGTTCATTATGGGCTTATGCCTGTATAGGGTTTCTCAAAGTGACCACACACTTGTTTCCCATTAATTTGACCAATACTGTTGATGAGGAAGATAGAGCAGTAAAAACTATTGAATGCCTGCATTAGTACTGCCTTGACCCACTCTTTCGAGAGGAGTTGACAACAAAGTATGATTAAACAAGGTAGCTAATGGTGCCATTGAGAGATCAATAACCAGCAGAAAAAAAATCAGCTGGTATACAATTTGGCCTTAGAATGTTTCTTTTTTTTGCTGTACATAGTTTCTTTCTCATTTCTAGCAAAGAAAAAAAGCACCAGGCACCCAGCGGTGAATCCCAAACAAAGAATTCACAGAAGCTATCTGCCATTACTTCACAAAAATGAGCCTCATGGGAGAAAATAAATAAATGTGAAAATCCTTGTTCTGAGGAAATATGATATTTTGGGGGCCTCAGTTACATCTAATGGGATTGGTGATCAGTTTACAGAATTGAGCCATACTTTTCTCTGCAATAGCCCTGCTCAATGATTTCCAACAGAATGCATGTATTTTTTGATCTTAGATTAATTCTCTATCGTAAAAGATCGAGAGGGAAAATCATGTTAAATCAAGTTCACCCATGGAGGTCTTAGTTTTCAACAATTTACTCTTTGATTCAGGTCAGTTCAATTTTGTATTCTACTCACTTCTAGTATACCTCTTTCGGAAATCAAGAGACAATTGAATTCTTGTAGGAATATCGCAAATTCCATTGGTATCAGTAGACAAATGTGCATAGTTTCTCAAAGAACGTTCACTAATATCAATGGGGCACTTTCAACCAGCCACTAAACAGCAATTTGAACTACAACTACACTTTAAAAGTAGCCCTGTTCTCCAACACAGTAAGGATTGAGTTAAAGCATTTTATGCTTGGCTGTGTTAAGGAATGTGTCAATTTAGGGCTCTCAAACCATGTGAGATATGCGGATCCAGCTGTTGGTTTGACACCCTTGAATTACGGTTTAGAGATATTCAGTACAAGATCAGTTTCTGCTATTTTAGCAGGAAAAGAAGAGGCATCTTCACCAGCTGAATTGAAATCACCCACAGTAAACTCATATCCTTTTGCATTGGGCAGGAAACAGATATTATTTTACCTAAGTAATCTAGCTAGGGCCCTTAATGTAATTAATTTTTTTTATTGAAGCCTGTAGGTTTAATCTATAGGACATACATTTTTAGTGTATGCACTAATAATGTTTTCATTACAATATTTTAAACATCTAATCCACGAGTTCAAATCTGCTTGTACGAATGAAAGGCTGAGTTACTGATACAGGGCTGGAGGCCACCTTAGGGTCTAAATTGTTGGCCTTTGATCTCTATTTTATTAATCAAATAGCAGTCCTAGATTAAGCCTGATTCCATTATCTAGGTCTGTTGAAGGTAGACCAGTCAATCGTTGGCATGAATTGTAACCAGTCATTCTTTTCAATGCTCTTAAGGCCATATTAACTGTACTCAGTATTCCTATCCCCTAATAAAGCAATGCTATTAGTATTACTAGTATACTTTATATGTTATTCTCTTTATAGCTGAATTATAAAATGAACATTTATATCAACCAAATTAATGCTTTTCATGTTATGTATTTTGGGGCATACGTGTGTGGTATATTTTTATTAAATATTTGTATTTATGTGTGTGTGTATGTATGTGTCTATATAGATACATGTTTATATATATATTAACTACTGGTAGTCACCAGTAGCTAGTTATATTTAGAACCTATTTTCCATAGAAAATCTGCAACATTCTATTTGGAATACTTTGGCGCCGGTTGACGAATCTTCGCGAAATTTTAAAAACTGGTGGGGCGCTCCGGCTTGCTCCTATCCTGAAAGTCTTCGGGTGATTCGTGAAATGGGGGCTGAGAAAAAAGGGGGGTCCCAAAAAGTGTTTTACACATGCAATTTTCCGTAGGTACCGTTCATCGCGGCTACAGCCTGAACGGCTGAACGGAATTACACCAAATTTGGCAAAGTTGTAGTCCTTGGTTCAGACCCGTGCCTTTTGCTTATATGATGTAAATTTGTTCAGTAGTTCCTGAGAAAATGACAATTAAAAGTACATATATATCTATGGCCTCGGTGGATGCATGCATCTTGCTCGGACTATAAGCGCACCGTGCCGATCACACGCTGAATGCTGATTGGCTGTCAAGTGGTTGTCAACATTCAAAACCAGGAAGTGTTGGCAGCCATTTTGTGCCCTGGTAGAAGCGAGGATCTAGAAATTAGTGGAACAAGTGTTCAAAATGTATAAAGGGGACAGGTAAGAAATATTTCACACTCTAGACCTGCTCAGGGAGTCCCACAAGGACCCCTAGGGCCCCCCCACAATTATTTTATTTTGTTGAAAAAATTGAGAAATGTGCGCTGGGTGCATGGATCCTCGGTAAAAAAAAAAGCGCGGGCTCCTGTGCCTGTTTAAAAATTAGCTACCTGGGAAGGACCAATCCCGTGGTCTAAAATATTGCATTTGAAGCGGGGGCAGAGAAAAAAGGGGGCTCCCAAAACGTGTTTTCCCCATGCAATTTTCCATAGGAACCGCTCATTGCGGTTACAGCCTGAATGGTTGAACGGCATTATACCAAATTTGGCAAAGAGGTAGTCCTCGGTTCAGACTTGTGCCTTTTGCTTAAATGCTGTAAATACGTTCAGTAGTTTCTCGGTGGATGCGCGTATCGTGCGCGTACACAAAGCACACCGTCCCAAACACGCGCTGAATGCTAATTGGCTGTCAAGTGGTTGTCAACATTCAAAACCAGGAAGTGCTGGCAGCCATTTTGTGCCTCGGTAGAAGCGAGGGTCTAGAAATTAGTGCAACAAGTGTTCAAAATGTATAAAGGGGGCAGGTAAGAAATATTTTGACCCTCTAGACCTGCTCAGGGGGTCCCATAGGGATCGCTAGGGCTCGCCCAAATTTTTTTTTTAAAAGACAGAGAAATGTGCGCTGGGTGCATGGATCCACCGTAAAAAAAATAAAAACGAAGCGCGGGGTCCTGTGCTTGTTTAAAAATTAGCTACCTGGGATGGTCAAATCTCGGGGTCTAAAATATTACATTTGATGGTGGTCCAGAGGGGCCCTGTAGCCCAGGGACCGTCATTCCTCGGTGCTACAAAATAACTGGGTGAGGGAGCTCAAAGGTCCATCTAAGCCCCGGGGATTACCACCCACCTGGGCTTCTTCTATTTTGGGAGGGGGGCCGCGCGGTCTCCATTCTGGAGCAGTGGAAAGCCTTGGAGAATACCACCCCTCAGGAGCGGCTCCTGCTGTGTCTCGGGATGCTTACCCTCGGAACACTGCTGTTTGCGATGGCAGAGTTGGAGTCGAGGTTCCCGCTGTGTCATAGCAAACTTGAGGGCATGTTAACAAGTGCTATCTCGCCGCAATTTAAAAAAAAAAGTCAAAACTGTGGTGAAAATGATATCGCCCTATTTACTAGGTAATGCTAAGATGCATTAATGCATGTTAGCAGCCAGTTTGCTAAGGGCTCACCTCGTATCTCCAATGAGTTACAATGTAGGCGTACCTAGAGGCAAGGTAGGTGTTCCTATGACAATATAACATGGAAGAGGGAGGTAGGACAACAGCATTGTATTTACAAGGGGGCCCTGGATTTGAGGACCGATAGCAAAACTCTCACTAATTGCGGTTTATATCGGATCCTAACATCTGTTCTGAAGTAGACTTAAACATGTTTAATATGCGAGGTGGATTGATATGTTAAGTGCACAGTCTTATATTAACAAGGTTTTCACTTGCAAACATGAATTTTCGCTGTATTTCTCGCGATATTGGGGGCATAGGAAAGTGTGGTTAAATTTGTTGTGGTTTCCTGGAAGCATAAGCGGAGTGGGCTGGACTGACGTATGCCAGTGCTGCGCGAGGCTGTGAACCATGATTCCGGAGCTATGGGCGTGGTTCCGTCATGAGCTATATGAGAAATCAACTGATTCGGGTGTCCGTGTTGTAGTGCTGACATCACCCGGGTCTTCAACGCAAATGTGTCATTATATCTGTAAAGTACCACAGCATGGCCAACATGGAAGGTACGGGGTATCACTGACCCTATATTCATCCATAGTTGCACACATAAAAGATCGTGGACATGACGTATTTCTGCGAATATGAATGTTTGTTGTACATTCAGGGGAGTGTTGTAGCTGTAGTAATACAAGGCTATGAAAGCTTTAGGATGCGGTTTTTGGCGCATGAAGGGCAGCTAATATTTATACGTATGTGGTCATTCAGCTACACTGTCGAACTTGGTGCTGGAAATCAATGTTTGAGCCTCTGAGTCGCATCCACATCCTGTTATTGAAGAGACATGATGTAATCTACGCCTGCCTGAAAATGTACTGTAAATACGGTGCTCATGTAAATTCCTGATATAGTTTTGGGTCGACTACGCGCTATATAAATATGCACCCACTCCCTTTTTTCTCCGCAAACACTATTTTCTATTCAGATCTTTTTTAAAGTGTTGCCCTAAATTCTTATTAATATAAGAGGGCATGATTTACTTTCAGATACAATAGAATAGAGGTGCTACTACAAACACTCTCTCACTACTTCATCTTTCTTTTTTGTTTTTTTGTACATTTCTTTTCAATTACTCTTCATGAAAACATTGTGACTGTTAAAAAGGATTATTTTATTATTTTTTAATTGACATTAATATTTTTTTATGCTTACTGCTTGCAACGATAAACCTCCAGTTCTTCATGAGTGAAAATACGTCATAGTACTACACAATATACATACTGATAAACCCATTTTCACTCTAGAAGCAAAAGAGAATTACATATTTCAAACCTTCTTTTTTCTGCGTCTTCGTAGTATTTTCAATTTGCGACGATAATACATTCACTGTTCTTACGTCATTTTGTTTCTAAAGTACAATTATACTTGTACACACTACATTTAGAAATCATAATAATATACTTGCATTAGAAAAATATATGAAGCATAAACTTATACCATTATTTTACCTCTCATTAAAATTCTTTCCTCCTTCCGTCGACATACATCCAACCCCTCTGGATTACAATATATACATTAACTTTATGTTCCCTCTGAGGAAATGGACGATAAACTGAAGATGAATCCGACGATCGTAAACTTTATCTTGCTCGTAGTTTGGTCACCCGTAATTAAATCACAGAAACAAAACTAATCATCCTACGGGTGTGGTTTATATACGTTTTGGTTATTAAAGTCACTATGGAACCCATTTTTTTGTCTCGTTAATCAGTTGACACAGGCTCACATTTCCACCGTTTAACTTGCGCACATGTTTTTGCAAACGTGAAACTTGTTAAACAGTTTTAGTTTCGTTTCATATCCTCATACGTATTTGCTCTTTCTTTTTCTTTTGATTCTTTCTCTCTTTTATTATACGAGTATTAAAATAAAAACCTTTGTATTTATTTTTTAAAACAAGTATATTTATTGGTTACTGTGTACAGTTTCTGTCCACAATTTTAATACACTTCCCCATCCAAAACCCCTTTTATCCTTATTTTTTTTTAAAGGTGCTATTCGTTTTATTTGATTTATTTGAGTATTAAAATAAATACATTATTGTTGGTGTGCGAGTTCCTATACACAGTTGATGGCCACATCTTTGAACATCTGGAGGAACCTGGTGGGCTAGTTGGCCCCCAGGGACTAACAGGATTAAGGAGGAATTAATTCTCTAACTTAAAACGCGCCACAGGGCGTGTTTGCAGACATGTCACCTCAGGCCACGTCCCCTTCCTTCACCACTGTGCCCCGTCGAGGGTTTTAAGTTGGGGAATTAATTCTCTTTCAATACTGAGGGTCCCTGAGGGCCAAATAGCCCAACAGGTATTTCCAGTATGCGCCAGGGAGCAGCCAGACTCATCCTCGACATCCCCCGACACAGCCACATATCCGGACACCTGAGAGATCTGCACTGGCTCCCGGTCAACAAGAGAATCACCTTCCATCTCCTCACCCACGCACACAAAGCCCTACACGACCAAGGCCCGAGATACCTCAACAGCCGCATCAACTTCTACACTCCCACACGCCAGCTCCGTTCAACCAGCCACGCCCTCGCCGCCGTCCCCTGCATCCGAAGAGCCACAAAAGGAGGAAGGTCCTTCTCCTACCTGGCCGCCAAGACCTGGAACTCCCTCCCGACCCACCTCCGCCTGACCCGGGACCACCTCGCCTTCAGGAAACAGCTCAAGACCTGGCTGTTCGAGCAGTAGCAGACCCCCCTCCCCCAGCGCCTTGAGACCCTCCGGGTGAGTAGTGCGCTATATGAATGCCATGATTGATTGATTGATTGGTTGCAGATAGGTGTTCAGAGGCCACGCCCCTTTTTACACCTCTCTGCAACACAGCTCTGTCGCTCTTATTGGAGGTACCTAGTGGGCTACTTTAACCCTAGGGACTCTCTCAAATCAGCTGAACTACGAATTCCGATTTACTCACCTGTTATCAGGAGATACCTCAGTGCTGCATCTTTGAGCCCAGTACTGATCCTGAAAAGTAATTCTAACCGTACTTACCAATAACTTGAATTTCCTTCCATAGGCTAACATTGACTGGTTTCACTTGGAAATTCTTCTAAGTGTGGAGTTTTGGAACTTTAAAATATTCACCTAAAATAATTCGAACAACCAATTCCGATCTACTCACCTGTTATCAGGAGAGAACCCAGTGCTGCATCTTTTAGCCCAACACTGACCCTAAAAAAGTAAATCTAAGTGTACTTACCGGTAACTTGTATTTCTTTCCATAGGAATCCATTGTCTGGTTTTCACAAGAAAAGTTTCTAAGCGTCGATTCTCACAAACTACAAATATTCCTCACAAACTACAAATATTCCTTAAAAATCGCCTGTATAACTTAAATGCATTCTTTAAATGTTTACAGGAGATGCACCAGTGCTAGATCCAGGATTCACCACTGAGTAAGAAAAAGTAACAATAACACTACTTACCTGCTAAGTGAGTTTCCTCCTATAGGATAACATTGGTGATTCTATGTGAAAAAGTTTCTAAGTGTCAACTTTCAAAATACAATAATATTCCTTAAAAATCACTACTGTAACCAAAACGATTCAACTGTTTACATGAGATGTCCCAGGACTGAATCTAGGATCCAGTCCTATGGTTAGAAAAGTAATCCATAAAGTAACTAATTGCATTTAACTAGAAATTTCCATTGAGCTCAATGTTGCATTGTGTTTGAAATTGTGTTGCCCATTGTAACAACTGTAATTACTGTATTTAAAAGCCTATTGCCTATTTGTAAAGTATTTAAACTAAAGTAATTCGAAAGTATATTTTGTAATGTAATGTATAATGTAATTATAATGCAATTTAAAAAATAAAATATCTAAAAATAAATAGTTTAAAAAAGTGTAGTAAATCAGTCTAAAAAAATATATAACAATTAGTACATTTAAAAATTGACATTTACAAAACCTTTGAAATTCACTGAAAAAACCCATAGGTTTCAAACATGTTATAGTTACGAATTAGCATTTAAACAATCTTTGAAATTCACTGAAAAAAACATAGGTTTCAGACATGTTTCAGTTAGGTATTAGCATTTAAAAAAACCTTGGAAATTCACTGAAAAAACATAGGTTTTAAGGGTGTTATAGTTAGCTGGACATTTCACTCATCCAAAACAATTGAAATTCCTCCATTATAGTTAGTTCTGCTAACTATAACTCGCGCGCCTGCAATCCACTGCTGATGATGTCACATATTACATCATTCATGGCATGGTCAGTGACATCACTGATGACATCACTGATGACATCTCAAATGACATCACTGATGATATCATCCACATGACAATCAGATACACCTCATCATACACTAGTATAACCTTTCCTCCCTCACTGTAAAATAAAGAGTACCATATTTGAATCCATTGACACACCAATACAAGTTTCTAAAAACCCACTCAGTGATTCCTATATCTACACACACATCTAACCACTTACTACAGATTCACTCATACATGCTGTCGATGATCAATATAACACTATCAAATATACTTATACACCTATATCAACATTACACACCAGCACACATCCTATTCACTTATGCAGTCATCCTACTCACTTATGCAAACAATGGATCATACTTACATTTACTCAGCTACAAACTTATACAAACCCTACTTCATTTATTCATATAGATAGTAACTCGTACTTAGTGTGTTATAAAATCACTATTACAAGTATACAGTTATCCATACAGTCACTCATGCAATCACTGAGTCTTATGTATACTTATTTATATACAACAACTGTCATATACACTGCCTTTTATTTGTCTAGTTTGTTGGACATGTACCATTGAGATATATATTTGCTCATCACCACACCCATAAAGATATTCACTCACCCAAACAACTGTTATAACATGCAGTCTTAACGTCATATACCTACTGAATCAACCATTCACACATCTATGGGCAGTCACACACACCCTACAGAACCACACACACAATCTTTCTCCCATACAAATACTAATCAACAACTAATATAGACTTTCATATAGCTAGTAACCAACTGGTACAGCAGTTTACACAACAACTGACAAAGTGATACTGATATTCACACAGTTTAGTCACTATCCAATATATTTAGTGAGACACTATAAATTAGTCAAGTAAACAGTCAATCACACTGCTACTAAATCCTCCATCCAGATATTTATATTTTTATATCCACTCATTCTTGAATGCAGATTGCTATTTATTTAATACATATTTAAATAATGAACCAAACCACATTCACTTGATGATGTCATCAGTGATGTCATTTGAGATGTCATCAGTGATGTCATCAGTGATGTCACTGACCATGTCATGAATGATGTAATATGTGGCATCATCAGTAGTGGATTGCGGGCGGGCGAGTTATAGTTAGCAGAACTAACTATAACGGAGGAATTTCAATGGTTTTGTACGAGTGAAATGTCCAGCTAACTATAACACCCCTAAAACCTATGTTTTTTTCAGTGAATATATGCATATATTTGATATACTATATAATATACTAGATTGATATACTGGATTATCAAAATGAATAACCCAATAAATGTTATATATAACTATGCTTTATGTGTTTCACAAATGGTTAAGATCACCACATTGAACTTGAGCCCATCAACCCAATAAACTGTTGGCAGTGCCTAGCGACATCTGTATATATCCTGACTTTGCATATATGCTACAGATTAAAGGGAAGCATGCCACCACCTAGATAGAGTTCAGTAGCAGATTTATTTGTGGTATTATATATTTTAGTTGCAGTGTAGATGAATAGAGATATTATAACAGCACATATTTGAATCTAGACATAGTACACTGCTCTTTTGACTGTCAGGTGGCACATTTAACTTCATGGTGCTTGGAAATCTCTGCACAGACTGGGCGTTTTGCTGATCTGGAAAGTACTCATAAGTTACACATAAGCCTACCATGCACTTTAAATAAATGTGGGTTGTACGATTGCAACAGATGTGTTAGCTTTTCACTTCGTGAGCAAAATATACCACAACAAAATGCAGATAATCATTTTGCTTGAAGACACAACATATATGAATTTGGTATGTATGTAAATGGTATTTCTATAGCGCGAGCCAAGACAAAATATGGCATAGCACTGTAAAAGATCAAAGACAAGCATAAAGTCAATGAATGATTGGCAAAGTAGTTGGGTTGCGGGTGGTTAATGCATCGTGATGCAGTGTTCTTTAAAGAGGTGAGTGTTCAACTCGTTCCTAAACTAGATAAGTGCTGGGCAGTCCGGATGGATACATGGATGTTGTTCTAGACCCAGGGTGCATAGATGGAAAAGACCTACTGTCTTTTAATTTCTTCTCTACACTTCTTAGTCTGTAGTCTATAAATGCCAGATCTATTGTAAAAAATAAGATTGCATTTAGAGACTTGGGTTATTGTTACCGAAACCTGGGCTACGGCTACGTCAGGCCCGGATTTGGTTGATGCAATTCCCACTGGCTGTTCTATGACCAGATTGGACAGAGTAGGCCGGCGAGGAGGAGGGTTGGGAATTCTGTATAAGGATGCCCTTATCTGCTGTACTCAGACTCTAACCTCTTCCTCTGACCCGTATCAGTCCTACTATTTTTCAATCAACCTCCACCCTTCAGAAAGCTTTTCTGGCCTTTTATGTTACAGACAACCAGGGCCTAGGTCATTCTTTAGCCAGTACCTCAGCAAATTGATAGAACCTTTCCTTGAGAGAGCCAATATCACTCTTTTGGGGGACTTCAATTTTCATTTGGAGAATATTTTGTGTAGGGATACCCAAGCTCTCTTGGAAACGCTGGGCAGTTGCGGTCTGGTACAGCTGGTGGAAGGCCCTACCCATTCAGCAGGGAATATCCTTGACGGGTTTTCTCCAACGATCAGAGGCTGAAGGTGGGGCAGCCTATCCACCTAGCCTGGTCTGATCATTTTGCTGTTCCATTTGATCTGTATTTTCAGGCAGCAGTACTTCCTATTTCTAGTGTTAGTAAGCAGAAGGAAAGAAGGAATTTTAACTTTATAAATAAGAATGCACTCTCGTCTTTCCTGAATAAGTTGGCGCTCTCTAATCATCCTGATGCCAACTCGGCGGCCTTGGAGCTTTCTCATACACTTACAGTAGCAATGGATGCCCTTGCCCCAGCTAAGAGGCATTACTCAGAGCCAGTCTGCTCCCTGGTTCTCAGACAGACTCAGAACGCTGAGACAAGGGTGTCGAAAACAGGAGAGGCAGTGGTGTGCCCACTTAGACCCCCTGGAGAAAGAGCGAAATAAGCATTTTCTGAAAGAATATAAATCTGCTATCATGGAAGAAAAAAGATCATATTTTTCTGGGGACACAACCTCGTTAAACTCCTCTAGGGACCTCTTTAAGATCATTGATTCTTTAATCTCCCCACAGGTAGCAGAATCCATGGAAGGATCCCAGGAACTTTGTGATAAAATCTCCGTCTTTTCCCATGCTAAAATTTCGGAGATTTACGCTTCACTAGAAACAGCAAACTCTTCTATCAGTTTGGACATTCTAATCCCTACCCCTTTAGGAGAGAGTCTGCCTAGGGGGCAGACCCCAAGATTTCTCAGCTTTCCCCTGCTGTCACCAGAGATGGTTGACAGGCTTCTTGACAGCGTCAACTCAGGCTCTCCCTTGGACCCTTGTCCTCTTAAGGTGTTTAAAGCCTGCGGGGAAGCTGTCATTCCTCCTCTTATGGAGGTCATGAACTGCACCATCTCTGAGGGAGTCTATCCTTCCATGTGGAAGACTGCGGTTGTGAAGCCTCTTTTAAAGAAACCCTCTTTGGAGCCGGGCGATTTGAAAAACTCTCGACCCATTTCCTTACTGCCTGCCCCTGCTGAGATGTTGGATGCTTATTTAAATCTCCATCTCAGTACTTATTTAAAGGACCACCACCTTCTGGACAGATCCCAACACGGCTTCAGGAGTCATTATAGCACGGAGACTGCCCTTATGGCAGTCCTTAATAACATCCGCACCCAGGTTGACACCGGCCATACCACTCTCTTGATTCTGTTGGATCTCACCGCAGCCTACGACACCCTATCTCCCCATATAGTAGTGTCTCGTTTAGGAGAGATAGGTGCAGAGGGTCCGGCTCTGAGTCTCCTTGCCTCCTTTCTCTGCGAAAGAGAACATAGGGTGAAGATGGGCCAGTTCCTCTCTGCTCCTAAACTCTTGCACTGTGGGGTCCCACAGGGTTCCTCTTTAAGCCCCATGCTTTTTAACATTTCTGTGCCCCCCCCCTGCAAGTGTGGTGAGATTATTTGGGTTGGAGGTGTTGTCATACGCGGACGACACCCAAATAATGGTCTGTATTACACATAGTGTAAAGGACTGTGCCCTTAATTTCAGGAACTGTATGGAGTCTGTTTTCTAATGGATGGTGGAAAATTTCCTGAAGTTGAATGGAGAGAAGACCGAGGTCCTGATTTTTGGGAAAGATCAGGAAATCTGGTCCAGTGCGTGGTGGCTGTCCGCGCTCAGGGATTGGCCTTGCCCGGCTTCCCATAGGAAGAACTTGGGGGTGATAGTGGATACTGCCCTCTCCTAAGATCTTCAGGTAAACAGGACTGTTTCCACCTGTTTCGGTATTATTAGGATCCTCAGGAAGATCTCCCACTGTCTTCCCCCTGATGCACATATGCAGGCCACTATGGCATTAGTGTCCTCCACACTGGACTATTGCAATGCCCTTTATATGGGCATTCACAAGAGCCTTATCCACTGGCTCCAAATGGTACAGAACGTGGCAGCAAGGCTGGGGCTGAATCTTCCTAGACACAATTCAGCCAAGGCCACGCTCAGGAGCCTGCACTGGCTTCCGATTGACAGCAGGATCACTTTCAAGATCCTGTGTTTGACCCATGAAGCCTTTTATGATGCCGGCCCTGAAGACATCAAGTCGCTTGTCCAGCACTATGCCCCCAGAAGACCCCTTCGATCTTTACATAAAAACCTTCTTGTTGTCCCTAGGTTTCAGAAGGTCAAATGGGGTGGCAGAGTATTCTCCACGGCTGCGCCCAAACTGTTTAACTCTCTTCCTTTAGAGATCTCCGGTCAGGCCTCTCTTCTTTTATTTTGCAAAACCTTTAAAACCTGTTTTTTCCCTGATACTCTTGCTTAAGCTGGCCTCTATTTCTTCTGGTTCCGGTTGCTGCACACTAGAGCCTTGATGCCCTTGGGCTAAGTCCGCACTTTACAAGACTACATTCAATTCAATTCAATTAGTCTGATGGTGTCGTGGCTGCAGGTGTGCCAAGAACCACCAGAGATGGTGAGCTTGTCGGCAAGTTAAGCGGGATGCTTGTGATGGTTTTGCAAATGATGCAGCTGGTTTTGAAAAAAGTGTGGACTGGGAAGAGCGCCAATGGAGTTTTATCAGGATAGAAGTGTTGTGATCATAGTGCTTCAAGCCCTGGATGAGACATGCAGCAGTGTGTAGCCTTCCTGTAAGGGGTGGCAGTGTGGAGTCTGGAAGGCCATGGAGCAGGATGTAAGAGGTAGTTCAAGTCCATCTTTGTGTTTTTTTGCAATGTGTTCTTGAGGGTGAGTTTGGAGTCCAGGGTGAATCTAAGTAACTTGCCATTCAATAAAATTTGTGGTTTGGAGCCGTCTAGATTCATGTCATTGAGCCAGGATTGTACTGTTTCCTTGCATTACATTTCATAACAGGTCTGAAACATGAAACATGAATTTCTAGCATTGAACACTTTCACTAGTCTAAATTTTATGTCAACCTTACAACTTGTATGAGTGTATTCATAAGCTCTGTGTTGCTATTAAAGATCATTGTAGGTTTTTGTCTAGATTTATCAATACAACTGCATGTTTGACAATTTTGATTCTTTCTTGATGTTTCAGTGGATCACTGAAAGAATATCGATGGCAAAAATATAGACCTACAAAAATATTGAGTAAAAAATATAGAATGCCAAAATATCGACTTCCTATCTTCAAACAGGTAAGTACAAAAATATCGAATCAAAAATATAGACCTACAAAAATATAGATAGTCAAAATATCGAATTTTTTAAATAGTTAAAAGTAATTTTAAATTAAAGAAATAATAAACATAATTAACTTAAACATACTTAAAGTAATTTAATAACATTAAAATAAATAAGTAGTTAATATAAATAATTTTTTTTTAAATATATATATATATATATGTATATATATATATATATATATTACCTGCTGGCGGTCGCCAGTAGGTATACATAGTTAGGACCTAGTTTCCATAGGAAATCCGCAACATTCTATTGGGAATAACTTTGGCGCCGGTTGATGAATTTTCGCAAATTTCTCAAAGAAGATGGCCCGCTCCGCTCCGCTCCTTTCCTGAAAGTTTTGGGGGATTCGTCAAGTGGGGACTGAGAAAAAAAGGGGGTCCCAAAACGTGTTTTCCCATGTTATTTTCCATAGGACGATTAGACACGGCTACAGCCCGAACGGCTGAACGGAATTACTAGAAATTTGGCAAAATGGTAGAGTCTGATTCGCAGATCACGCTTTTGCTTAAATGGTGTAAATCCCTCCAGTAGTTCCTGAGAAAATTAAAAGGAAAACAAATTATATATCTGGGTTGAGCCTAACCACACATCTCATCATGATCTGATTGGCTGTCAGCACTTCATTCAAGAAGAGTTGGCAGTCATCTTGGGACCAATATACATGATAGCACCTCATTAAAAAGCATTGCAGTTAATAGAAGGTTTTAGGACTTTAGTTACATTATAAACCATTTGTTGATGGTACCATACTCATTTTAGCAATTGTGGTGTGTTCTAAGGTGATTTTACCATGTGAAAAAGCCTTCTGCTGGGATATCATGAATCATGTTTGAAAGAAAACTATTATCTAATGCTTTTCCCACAGTGGTTTGGAAGGGGATATATAAGCTCAACTGAAAGCATATTTTCTGTAAATTCATATTATCTTTCTCAGTCATGTGAGAATGAAGTCCGACATTCTCAGTAAAACATGTACATCCAACAAAGGACAGAGACTGTCAGTTGATTCCTTTGTGTTCTACTGCAGCCTCCTAGAGTGTTCTAAAGAACAACTAGAGCCCTAACAGTCCTACTTATTACAAAGGCATGGCACACCTGAAGCCATCTTGATTGGAATAATGTGGTAACTCTTAAAACATTTAATTTAAAAAGGAACAAAATGAGGGGGTATATTTTGCCATAGAAAGTATGATTCGTGCTGCAGAAAGAAAACGTAGGGCACATTTTGAGTGACTTCTCAAATCCTCTTCTATTTCATTAAAAAATTCTGACATGCAGTCTCCCAAGATGGCCACCAGAGACAAAAGAGCCCAAATGTAGCCCAAATATCACCCAGATGTAGCCCAAGTATAGCCCAATGACAGAAATTCTCAAATCCTCTTCTATTTCATTAAAAAAAATTCTGACATGCAGACTGAAACATGCACTTTGAATACCAGCAGCAGACTTCCCTGGTGAGCAGTAGCTTTACTACAGTGATCTAATGAGCAACTAGAGTGCTAACATTCAGAATTTATGGCAAAAGTGTGACACATCTGAATGCCTTCTTAATGGAACCAAAGTAAACAAGCATTGAAAATGCAATAGATCTTGCCCTCGTTTAAGTTAAAGCCATTCTGTTTGTAATGAGGTGGCTTTTTAGCTTTGCTTTTCTTAGTGTTTTTCAAACTTTCGTGTAAATAACATGCATATGTATGCATGCATTTATATTTGTATTTATATAGATATGCAGATTATATATGTTTATATATGTATGTATATATATATATATACAAACATACATATATATAAATGCATATGCATATATATGCATATATATATGTGTATATGTGTGCGTGTAAAGAGAGGTAGAGAGGTAGAGGTAGAGAGGTAGAGGCAGAGAGGTAGAGACTAGTAGAGAGAGGTAGAGAGGTAGAGGGTAGAGAGTAGAGAGTAGAGAGTAGAGAGTGAGTAATAGAGAGTAGAGAGTGAGTAGTAGAGAGTAGTAGAGAGCAGTAGAGAGAGTAGCAGAGAGTGAGTAGTAGAGAGTAGTAGAGTGAGTAGTAGAGAGTAGTAGAGAGTGAGTAGTAGAGAGTAGTAGAGAGTAAGTAGTAGAGTAGTAGAGAGCAGTAGAGTAGTAGAGAGTAGTGAAGAGTGAGTAGTAGAGAGTAGCAGAGTGAGTAGTAGAGAATGAGTAGTAGAGAGTAGTAGAGAGTGAGTAGTAGAGAGTGAGTAGCAGAGAGAGAGAATAGTAGAGAGTAGTAGAGAGTGAGTAGTAGAGTGAGTAGTAGAGAGAGAGTAGTAGAGAGTGAGTAGTAGAGAGTAGTAGAGAGTGAGTAGTAGAATTAGTAGAGAGCGAGTAGTAGAGAGTAGTAGAGAGAGCATAGTAGAGAGTGAGTAGTAGAGAGTAGTAGAGAGTGAGTAGTAGAGTGAGTAGTAGAGAGTGAGTAGTAGAGAGTAGTAGAGAGAGAAGTAGAGAGTGAGTAGTAGAGAGTAGTAGAGAGTGAGAAGTAGAGAGTGAGTAGTAGGGAGTAGTAGAGAGTGAGTAGTAAAGAGTGAGTAGTAGAGAGAGAGTAGTAGAGAGTGAGTAGTAGAGAGTAGAGGGTAGTAGAGAGTGAGTAGTAGAGAGTAGTAGATAGTGAGTAGTAGGGAGTGAGTAGTAGGGAGAGAGTAGTAGAGAGTACTAGAGTAGTAGAGAGTGAGTAGTAGAGAGTGAGTATTAGAGAGTAGTGGAGTAGTAGAGAGTGAGTAGTAGAGAGTAGTGGAGAATATTCCAAAGTTTGGCACAGCACCACTTGCACAACTAGTCCAATCAAATCATATCACTTAGAGTCCTTATTGAAGCGCTGAATCTTGGTGTATATTCAAATGCTTTTATTTTCCTTAAGTTTATGTACCACAGCCAGCCGACGCGTTTCGTTCTGTACAACAGAACTTCTTCAGGGCGTTCTTATTTCCTTCAAGTCATGTCGATATCCTGTTGTCATATAACTAGATATTCTTCCAAATGTTAGACGAGACGTAAGTACATTCTTATTCAAAGTGACTAGGTATCAATTTTACCCACACAATTCGGGCAGACTTGAGTAATTTATAGCATACTCAAAGTCAGTGTTTCAAAAATTCCTAAGTATAGGACATGATAATCCAAATCCAAATGTTTCTCAAGAAAAGTCATTTTCAATCGTTCGGAATATCGGCGTTTGGACAGATATGACCCACGGACACGGTTTATGACTTTTCTTGAGGAACATTTGGATTTGGATTATCATGTCCTATACTTCGGAATTTTTGAAAGACTGACTTTGAGGATGCTATAAATTACTCAAGTCCATGGATGCTGCTGGGAACGCCCCCAGCAACACCCATTGCACACCCCTTTAACGCAGGACACTGCGTTAAAGGGACTGATATTTATCAGGCAGGATTACGCCACAAAAAGTGGCTTAGTCCTGCCTGATAAATATCACTCAGTCTTCTGCGCCACCGGAACGTCACAAAAAGTGCATCATTCATGACATGGTCAGAGACATCACTGATGGCATCACTGATGACATCTCAAATGACATCACTGATGACATCACTGATGACATCATCCATGTGACAATCAAATACACCTCATCACACACTAGTATAATCTTTCATCACTCACTGTAAAATAGAAAGTGCCATATTTGAAACCATTGACACACCAAAGAAATTTCTAAACACCCACTCAGTTATTCATAGAACTATACACACATCTAATCACTTACCTATAGATTCAGTGTTATATGCAGTGAATAATCAACAGAACACTATCAAAAATACTTATACGCCTATTTCAACATTACACACCAGCACACATTGTATTCACTTATAAAGACATCCTTCTGACTTATGCAAACAATTGATTATACTTACATTTACTCACCTACACACTTATACAAACACCACTTCATCTATTTATATAGATAGAAACTCACACGTAGTGTGTTATAAAATCACTATTACAAGTATACAGTTATCCATATAGTGACTCATACAATCACTAAGTCTTAGGCACACTTAATTAGATATAACTGTCACATACACTGCCTTTATTTTCAAGTTTAATGGAGATGTACCATTGAGAGAAATATTTAATCACCACCACACCCATAAACATCTACACTCACTGAAACAACTGCTATAACATGTAGTCTTAACCTCATGTACCTACTTAATGAACTATTCACACATTTTTTGGCAATCACACACCCCCCACCAAACCACATCAGCAGTGGATTGCGGGCGCGCAAGTTATAGTGAGTACAACTAACTATAACGGGGGAAGTTCAATGGTTTTGTTTGAGTAAAATGTCCAGCTAACTATAATATATATATATTTATATATACGTGCGCGGACGTGCACGGACCTTCGCGTGCGCGAGCTGCATGCTGCTTGGCTGCCAATGTCTGTCAACACTCCAAAACAGAAATTGTTGGCAGCCATCTTGCGCCTCGGTAGACTGAGGCAGAAGAAAGCAGAAAAACAAATGTGTTGAACACAAAAAGGGGAGAGGGTAGAAACACCCTGACCCCCTAGGCCTGTTAAGGTGGTCCCACAAAGACCCCCAAGGCCAATTTAAAAAAAAAAACAAATTAAAAAATTACCCCACCCCCCAGGGGGACCAAATCACGGGGGCATAGTGATAAAGAAGTGTGGGGGTGCCCAATCCCCCCACATTGCCCCGGGGACCACTGCCCTCCAGGGCAAAGCAACACAGCCCCCTGGCGCATACTGGAGGCTCCTGGTAGGCTAGTTGGCCCCCAGGGACCCCCAGTATGCAAGGGGAATTAGTTCCCCCTCTTCAAACATGCACGGGGGCTGCGTTGCAGAGAGGTGTAAAAAAGGGTGTGGCCTCATTACACCTCTTTGCAATGCAGCCCCCTGGCGCATACTGGAGGTTCCAGGTGGGCTAGTTGGCCCCAGGGGCCCCCTGTATGCAAGGGGATTTAGTTCCCCCTCTGCAAACACACCCGGGGGCTGCGTTGCAGAGAGGTGTAAAAAGGCGCGTGGCTTCATTACACCTCTCTGCAATGCAGTCCCTTGGCGCATACTGGAGATTCCTGGTGGGCTTTCAGGTCTTATATAGTTAGGAATTAGCATTAAAAAAACCTTTGAAATTCACTGAAAAAACCATAGGTTTCAGGCCTTATTAGTTAGGAATTAGCATTTAAAAAACCTTGCAAATTCACTGAAAAAAACATAGGTTTCAGGACTTATATAGTTAGGAATTAGCATTTAAAAAACCTTTGAAATTCACTGAAAAAACCATAGGTTTCAGGCCTTATATAGTTAGGAATTAGCATTTAAAAAACCTTTAAAATTCATTAAAAAAACTATGGGCCTTATTTATGAAGGACTTGCGCCGCCGGTGCGTCACTTTTAACATGGGAAAAAGTGACGCACCGGTGGCGCAAGTCCTTCATAAATAAGGCCCCTATATGTTTTAGGGGTGTAATAGTTAGCTGGACATTTCACTCATACAAAACCATTGAAATTGCTCCTATATAGTTAGTTGTACTAACTATATTTCGCGCACCCGCAATCCACTGCTGATGATGTCACATATTACATCATTCATGACATGGTCAGTGACATGACTGATGACATCTCAAATGACATCACTGATGACATCACTGATGACATCATCCACGTGACAATCACATACACCTCTTCATACACTAGTAAAATCTTTCATCACTCTTTGTAAAATACAGAGTATCATATTTGAATCCATTGTCACAGCAATACAAGTATCTAAAAACCCACTCAGTGATTCATAGATGTATACACACATCTAATCACTTACCTGTAGATTCACTCATACATGCTGTCAATGAACAATAGAACACTATCAAAAATACTTATACACCTATATCGACATTACACACCAGCACACATCCTATTCACATATGAAGTCATCCTACTCACTTATGCAAACAATGGATCATACTTACATATTTACTTAGCTACACACTTATACAAACACAACTTCATCTATTCATTTAGATAGTAAGTCATACTTAGTGAATCATAAAATCATTTTTACAAGTATACAGTTATCCATACAGTCACTAACACAATCATTGAGTCTTATGTATACTTATTTATATACAACAACTGACACATACACTGCCTTTTATTTTTCTAGTTTGTTGGGCACGTACCATTGAGACATATATTTTCTCATCACCACACCCATAAAGATACTCACTCACCCAAACAACCTTTAGAACATGTAGTTTTAACTTCATATATCTAGTGAATCAAGTATTCACACATCTTTGGACAGTCACACACCCCCCACCGAACCACACACACATTCACTCTCCCATACAAATACTCAGTTAACTAATCAATAACTAATATAGACTTTCACATAGCTAGTTACCAACTGGAGAACCAGTTTACACAAAAACTGACAAAGTGATACAGATATTCACACAGTTTAGTCACTATCCACTATATTTAGTGAGACACTATAAATTGGTCAAGTAAACAGTCAATTACACTGCTACTAAATCCTCCATCCAAATATTTATTTTTATATATCCACTCATTCTTCAACGCAAATTGCTATATATATATATATAATGCATATTTAAATAACGAAGCAAACTACATTCACTGGATGATGTCATCAGTGATGTTATCAGTGATGTCATTTGAGATGTCATCAGTGATGTCACTGACCATGTCTTGAATGATATAATATGTGACATCATCAGCAGTGGATTGCGGGTGCGCGAAATATATTTAGTACAACTAACTATATAGGAGCAATTTCAATGGTTTTGTGAAATGTCCAGCTAACTATAACACCCCTAAAACTTATAGTTTTTTGAGTGAATTTTAAAGGTTTTTTAAATGCTAATTCCTAACTATATAAGGCCTGAAACCTATGGTTTTTTCAGTGAATATATATATACATAAACATAGTATTAATAAAAAATATACAATATATTTACCATACGATAGCGAGAGTGTTAAATTTACTATTCCCACTCCAGTGAGTGCAACAGTAGGGAAAGCGTTGGATAGCGGGAGGGTAAAAATTACTATTCCCACTCCAGAGAGTGCAACAGTAGGGAAAGCGTTGGATAGCGTAGGGGTATAAATTACTATTCCCACTCCAATGAGTGCAACAGTAGGGAAAGCGTTGGATAGCGGGAGGGTAAAAATTACTATTCCCACTCCAGAGAGTGCAACAGTAGGGAAAGCGTTGGCTACCGTAGGGGTAAAATTACTATTCCCACTCCAGTGAGTGCAACAGTACGGAAAGCGTTGGATAGCGTAGAGGTAAAAATTACTATTCCCACTCCAAAGAGTGCAACAGTAGTGAAAGCGTTGGATAGCGTAGAGGTAAAAATTACTATTCCCACTCCAGAGAATGCAACAGTAGGGAAAGCGTTGGATAGCGGGAGGGTAAAAATTACTATTCCCACTCCAGAGAGTGCAACAGTAGGGAAAGCGTTGGATAGCGTAGGAGTAAAAATTACTATTCCCACTCCAGAGAGTGCAACAGTAGGGTAAGCGTTGGATAGCGTAGGGGTAAAAATTACTATTCTCACTCCTGTGTGTGCAACAGTAGGTAAAGCGTTGGATAGCGTTGGGGTAAAAATTACTATTCCCACTCCAGAGAGTGCAACAGTAAGGTAAGCGTTGGATACGTAGAGGTAAAAATTACTATTCCCACTCCAGTGAGTGCAACATTAGGGAAGGCGTTGGCTAGCGTAGGGGTAAAAATTACTATTCCCATTCCAGAGAGTGCAACAGTAGAGAAAGCATTAGATAGAGTAGGAGTAAAAATTACTATTCCAACTCCAGAGAGTGCAACAGTAGGGTAAGCGTTGGATAGCGTAGGGGAAAAAATTACTATTCCCACTCCAGTGAGTGCAACAGTAGGGAAAGGGTTGGATAGCAGGAAGGTAAAAATTACTATTCCCACTCCAAATAGAGCAACAGTAGGGAAAGTAAATACTTCATATATATTTAAAAATAAATTAAATATTAATACCAATTACAAATTATTTAAAATTAATTCCCAATTTAAGATATTATAATAATTATTCAATTAAAATTAATAAAATGTATTTAATTACTAAAAAATAATTACCTATTAATACAAAATATTTACCTATAACAATAAATTATTTAAAACATTTAAAAAAATTAACAATTAATTCAAAATAAATACCAATTTATATTTTAAAATTTGTAAGTAATTACAATTAAATGACTTCACACCCAATTCCCCTATAAACCCACAACCCACTACAAAAATTAAATAAATACAATTCACAGAATTATCAATTAATCAATTAATAAAAATTAATTACCAATTATATATTAATTAAATACCAATTAAAAAAATAACAATTAATTGTAAATAAGTAGCAATAAATAATTTAACATATTTAATTAATCATAATTTAATTACTTCCCACCCTACTCCCCTATAAACCCACAACCCGCTTCAGAAAATAAATAAACAAAATTAACATAATTGTCACTTAATCAATTAAAAAAAATTAATTACCAATTATAATTTAATTAATTACCATTTAAAAATTAATTAACAAATATTTTTAAATAAATACCAATAAAATAATTAAAATATTTAATTAATTATAATTAAATTACTTCCCACCCTATTCCCCTATAAACCCACAACCTGCTCCAGAAAATAAATGAATAAAATGATCCTATTTATCAATTAATAAAAATGAATTACCAATTATATTTTAATTAATTGCCAATTAAAAATTAACTAACAATTAATTGTAAATAAATACCAATAAATTAAAATATTTAATTAATTATACTTAAATTACTTCCCACCCTATTCCCCTATAAACCCACAAACCGCTCCAGAATTATATTACGCAAAAATTAAATAACATAAATTTACTTACTTACCTGAAATTCGTTATTTTTGCTGACTATATTCTGTCCCTCGATATTTTTGTTGTCTATATTCTGTCCATTCGATATTCTGTCCATTCTATATTTTTGATTCGATATTATTGTCATTGTATTCGCTATTTTTGTAGTCTATATTCTGTCTTATCTATATTCTGTCTACGCGATATTTTAAACTCTATATTTAGCTAACTCGATATTTTTGTGGTCGATATTATGTCTGTATACCGTTTCAGTTTCACCTGTTGTACAGTACTTCACTCAAACCGGGATTTATTACCTGACTATTTAAAATCATTGCACTCCTAAAAACAGACCGCCATTACAGGCCCTGGCCAAAAAACCGATTCTGAACACAGTCTAGTCAAATTGGTCCTTTAAAATGCTAGCACAAATTTAAATATATTCAAATCGTCGATATACCAATATCATGCTAAATAAATGTACTAACAACGTAGTTTGCTTTTTGCTTTAAGAAGCTCAGCCACAGCAGTAAAATGTTTGCTCCCATGATAAAATGACTGGGTTAGTAGGAGAAAGTGCAGACCTGTGATATAAAGTCACTAACTTATAAGTTACGTTTATGCCTAAATAGCCTTGCCGTATTCTAGTCTCATAGGAGATGACATAAACTGCTCTTTTCCTTTCATTAAAGTTTACCTATTCTGCTAACCTTGAACGCACTTTTAAGCTTTCTGAAGTACAGGTTTTAAATTCATCCAGGCATGTTTTCGCAAGTCAAAGATCTTTTGAATCCAGTTGCATCAAGGCCTGCGTTGTATTTCAGCAAGTATTCAGGGCAAGGCCTAAAGCACTCCCATTTGTATCAGGTTCTGTAAGCCCTTTCGGAGTGGATGGTTGCTAGAGTGTTTGAAAACACATAAGACTGTATTAGTTTACTATTCCCTATCAAACACCAAATGCGCAGTGCTCCAACATTTGTGACTTCAAGTGAACCTTTATAATGTTAACATCTAAGATTAGGGTAAATGCCTCAACAGAACTCTCTTTTCCTATATTAACCAATTTCTACCATCTGGTGGAGTCCACTGACACTTTTCCCAGAATTAAATCAGACAATTATACATGCTCCACCACAAGTTTCTTAGTAATTGCCTCTGGCCATCCTCCAGCTTCAGGACAGTGGCCTTGGGTAATGCAGAGCCCATCATCTGAAGGCAGCTTAGGTATGTAAAAATGACTGCTGTGCTTCACCTTTTTCCTTGTCATCTCGCTCCAACAATCACTTGGTCATCTTCTCCATTGAGCCTATCCTCTCCTCCTCATGACCTGTATCTCTCTCTCGCCCTTAAACTTTTCTGATTCTTGCACCTTCATATCTACACCCTGCTCCTGATAATTCATCTCCCTTATGTCCTGCTCCTTCTACATTTCTATCTCTGCCATTCTTTCTGCTTCTGGTCACCTATCTCTATCCTGTAGCTCCTTCAGTTGCACACCTTGCCTCAACTGTTCCCTTCCTTTAAACCCCACAGCCCAGAAGTACTTGAATCAATACTTACGGCGCTAGCTGTCATATCAACCAGTAGTACTTAAACGTCCACTTCTCTTTCTCTTTCTGTCTTTTCTCTAATGAATGGTGCCTCCTGGGATTCTAGCTTTGACCTACGTGAGCATGAATGTGACCAAACCCCTCTGTAAAATGTTTCTTCCCGAGCTAATGGCTGTTCAGGAAACCTTGATAGGATATCTGCATTTTTAATGGGCCGTCTTGATGAGCAGCCTAAAAGGAGATAGCTTGAGGATCGAACAACCATCTAAGAATCAGAAAATGTGTATGTTTGTTATTATTATTTACTTGTTACTTAGAAGTTTTATATAGTGCTGGCTAGACCCAAGGGTATCAGAGCCCTTTACTGCATTGCATGTTCGTTACAAATAACAAGTGTAATCACACATCTGAGATAAAATCGCAATTCAATGGTTCAGCATGAGGGAAGTAGGGGAGAGATACACGGAGAATTAAAGGTTGAGTTCATGAATTGACGGCTGATTGATCTTCTGTTTAGCTGAGATGTTGGTTGAGAAGGAGGTCCTTTAGCTGTCTCTTGAAGCTTTCAAAGGGGTTTGTTCTGATATGTGCTGGAATGGGGTTCCAGATTTTGGGGGAAAATCCTCGAGAAGGATCGTTCCTGGGCTTTTGTTTGTGGACTCTAGGCGGAATGAGGAATAGGGTATTTAAGCTTCTTAGGTTTCTTGACTGTCCTGCCTCTTTGAGGCGAGGTAAGCTGGTTTCCCATTATGAAGGGCTTTATGAGTGAGACACACAGTTCTGAAGCTGCAGCAAGCTTCAATTGGGTGCAATTTTGGTTATTTACTGGCAGGGGAGATGTGGTCATATTTTCTGATTCCAGTGACCATTCTGGCTGCTGCGTTGAGAGTGGTTCGAAGGGGTGCAAGGTGGAATTTCACAGTGCCTGTGAGGGTGGCGTTTCTGTAGTCTGATCTAGACAATGCATGAGTGGCAGATTTGAGGTCGTTTGGCAGTAGGTAGGGTTTTATTTTGTTCAGATGTTTGAGGTTGTAAAAGGCACTCTTCTCACTGTTCTTTATATGAACGTTCATGCTCAGTTTGGGATCCAGTGTGATTCTCAGAGATTTAGCAGAGGCAACTAGGGTGAGATTGCAGTTAAGAGCATCTATGGAATTTAGCCGTTCTTGCATCTGAGGGCACTGCTCTGTGTTTGATATGAACAGCATTTCTGTCTTGTCTTGGTTGAGCTTTAGGTGGTTGTGAGATAGCCAGTGTTGTACTTCTTTCAGGGTGCTGTTTAGTTGGTGTACATCATCTAATGAGGATATTTCCACTTAGAGCTGGGATGTCATCTACGTACAGGTAGAAGGGGATGTTTGTTTGGTTAAGAATGATGTTGAGGAGCTCCGTGTATATATTGAACAGTGTCGGCGAGAGGACAGAGCCTTGGGGGACGCTGCGAGTAATTGTCATTTTGTCAGTAGTCAGATTGCTTATTTTTATTTGTTGAGAACGGTTTTGTAGAAAAGATGTGAACCAGCGTAGGACTACCCCTTCCACTTCAATCCTCTTTTGAAGGGAATCTAAGAGAGCTTGTGGTCGACCATGTCGAAGGTCGGCAATAGAGCTAGGAGTATTCGCAGGCAACATTGGTCTGTATCCAGGGGTTTGTGTAGGTCATCTACTATGTTCAGAATAGGCGTTTCCACGCTGCAGCCTTTTTTGAAGCCCGATTGATGAGGGTCCAGGAGATTGTATTTGTTGACGTGTTGGTTTAGTTGTGAGAGAACATGTCTTTCTAGGGTTTTCACTAGGAAGGGGAGATTGGAGACAGGTCCCAAGTTGTTGTGGTCATTCGGGTCTGCTTCTGGTATTTTGAGCAATGATGTTACTTGACCGAGTTTGAGACAGTCTGGCATTACTCATGAATGAACAGATATGTCCTCCTCTGAGAGTGGGTTGAATACCTTCCAGCTTCTAGGAGTTTTGTGGGCCCTTGGATTCAATCATTTCCATTGTTGGAGTGGTTGTTGACACAGTGGCTGTGGAGTGAGAAGGTGGGTTATTAGGTGGGTTATTATCCTCCTTCCCGGGAGACTGTTTTACATTGTATGGTGGTTGTGATATTTATGGAAGGGCTCTATTTTCGTGATTTTCTCATTGAAGAAATTGGCCAAGTTGACACACTGTTCTTTGAAGATCTGAGGGATTTTTAGGGATGGCTTGGAGGTTTGTTTTTGATGGTATTGAAATGATCTTTAAGGCATGTTTTGGCTTTATTTAGTGCGTTGCGGAAGAAGGTGGCTTTTTCTTTCATGATGTATATTTTGTAATTCCTGTGATTCCTCCTGGGTTGATCTAGGTGGACTGTGGATGGATTGGTTTGCCAGAGTAACATACTAACTAGAACAGGGTGCATAATCAGTCAGTAGAGTAGAAACGTATCCCAGTAAATAATATTGTACAGCTTCTACAGCTCATTTTATTATTTTATTTATTTAATTCCTTTATTCATTTAATTCCTTCTTGATGGTTGCTTAATGTATTTCTCAAGGAAGTAATTTCGGCTAGCATATTTAGTTGGCTTCAGATTACGTTTGCCATCGGACTGAGATGGAACAGCTCATAAGGATACTCCGGAGGCATCTGTCTTAGAGTAAATGCATTTTCAACTCTTTGATGTTGTAAATGCTGTGTTTGAGTCATTGAAAACATGCAACACATTGTGGATCCATATCTTCTATTTTGTTGAGTTCCAATTTCTTTCATTATTGATTAGTATATTGTCATACAATATATGCAGAATTTGGCATAAACCTTCTATAGTTCAACCACTAGACCTAAAACAACTATAATCTCTTTTTTATATTTGTTGGTGGGTGCATATTTCCTATTGTGTGTACCTTATCTCCTTGGGGTTATAGTTTGCCTTCACTGATCATGCAACCAAGGTATTGAACCTCAGTGGCTGATAATTTGCTATTCCTTGTATTGGCATGTAAGCCTGATAGTAATAGTATGAGAATAATCTTGTTTTAAGTGATACATTTTTTTTAGAAGGGACTAAAATTGATGATGCACAATCGTCTGGAGCTTTTATTATATGGAAAAACAACAATTGATGGACAGAATGCAGAACAATGTCATACATTCACCCCAGTACAGAGATCTGGGCCTAAATCCATCGTTTTTTTGCACTCCACACCACCCCAGGTCAGACATGGCTATATGCAAATCAGCCTTGACCATGTGTCTCATGGGAACAGTCCAGCCCGAACTGCCAAGCCATGTCTTTCCTGGACCGGTATCAAGCATCCAAGGACCGGTTTCTGGCTATCAGCCGTCATCAGCCTGGATAGCTTGACTCCAGTGGTGTGGAGAGCATGGGACTCACGTCTGAGCATACCCATCCCACTCGGGGTGACAAATGCAAAAACAACAATTGATGGACAGAATGCAGAACAATGTCATACATTCACCCCAGTACAGAGATCTGGGCCTAAATCCATCGTTTTTTTGCACTCCACACCACCCCAGGTCAGACATGGCTATATGCAAATCAGCCTTGACCCTGTGCCTCATGGGAACAGTCCAGCCCGAACTGCCAAGCCATGTCTTTCCTGGACCGGAATCAAGCATCCAAGGACCGGTTTCTGGCTATCAGCCTCATCAGCCTGGATAGCTTGACTCCAGTGGTGTGGAGAGCATGGGACTCACGTCTGAGCATACCCATCCCACTCGGGGTGACAAATGCAAAAAAAATAATTGATGGACAGAATGCAGAACAATGTCATACATTCACCCCAGTACAGAGATCGGGGCCTAAATCCATTGTTTTCTTGCACTCCACACCACCCCAGATCAGACATTGCTATATGCAAATCAGCCTTGACCCTGTGCCTCATGGGAACAGTCCAGCCCGAACTGCCAAGCCATGTCTTTCCTGGACCGGAATCAAGCATCCAAGGACCGGTTTCTGGCTATCAGCCGTCATCAGCCTGGATAGCTTGACTCCAGTGGTGTGGAGAGCATGGGACTCACGTCTGAGCATACCCATCCCACTCGGATGGTCCATCAATCTTTGTTGCTTTTCTATAGTCTTTGGTGAAACAGAAATGGACTAATTACTCTTTGATAGGTCTATTGTAGATAGGTATTTGAAACTGTTCTAACCTCTTGTTAACTTTTTCTACCCTAGGCATCGGGTAGTATTGAATTGGGCTGCATTATTAGTGCATCAAACGTCAATAAAAACCTGATACATCCATCGGGTTTTGGAACGAATACATTAAGCACTCTTACAAAGTTCAATTATGTTTTCCACCTGATTTTCCACTGTTCCTCTCACTTTGTAATTACGGAATAGTCTTTGTTTACTAATCATTTGTGGTGAAGCAATAAAATCATGTTGGATAAGATTGGTTAGCCACATTTTTTTCTGAAAATAATACTGGGAATTCTTTTAATGTTTGCAGTAATTCTTGTTTTTGGTTCTCTTATAATTTCGCATCAAAAGGAACTGGGACTACTGGAGATGTTAGTGAGGGATTTAATTCTATTCCTACAGGACCAGAATCAGTTATGAAATAGATACGGATCAGGTAATATTTTATGTGACTCTTCCTATTTCGTTAGGAGATGCACATCATATATTTGTTTAGCCTTTCATTCACGAAGTATGGACATTTTATGTGTCACAGGAATAATTTGTTGTTAAATTGAATATGGACCCTGATATTTTACTAATAATTTGTTCCTTGATTATATATAAAAGGATTATAACTTGTCTCCCACCTACAACTCTGTCTATTTTGTACTCTTATCAGACACCGTTTTTTGTTTAGCTTGGGCCCTATTTAAATGTTGTTCAGCTTGTCCCTTAGGCTAATTAATTTTTTCTTAAGAGTTACTGTGTATTCGAGTATGTTATCCTTTTCCTCCTCTAGCTCTACCCAATGTTCAGCTGCCATAGCCAATAGAATTTGTGGTTGTCGGGGGCGTGGCTTGGATGCCGTGCAGGATGGCTGGCTAGTTGCGGAGCTTCGCCGCATCACAGCTCTCCGAACAGTTTTCCCGATGTGAAGGGAACTGTTTTTCACAGCGGCTTGGCATTTTCCGGCACCGGAACCGGCGGTGAGCACCTGGGTCATTTATACGGACCCTTTTAGAAACGTTATTCCAATGTAATTCGTGACGAGCATATCGCGTATTGGAAACGCCGCCATTTTGCGTGCGCCGCAGCACCAACGGACTTCGCTGTTCCTACAATGTTGGTCTCTCCGCTCTCTCCTCTATTCTGTTTGCGGCAACTGCGGTAAGCGCTAAAGGACTTTCTGCTGCCTATAATGTGCCCTGTCTAAATTTAATTTTTGCTCAAGTTGCGACTGTTGTTCTGTCAGAGAGCCGCCATTTTGTGCGCGTTTTAAACGCACTGCAGCCTTCTTCAGTGTCACGGCTTTTCCTCACAGCCTCAGAGATTTAGCAGCGTTTTTTGAGAGATTTAGCAGCGTTTTTTGCCTTATTTCGTCTCCTGCCTCAAGGTGTTTCCCTCTTCTGCACAACAACTGTTTCCTACATGATGTGTACAATGCTTCCCTGTTTATTCAATGAACATTCTTCGTGATCAGCCTTCATCTGGATACACAGCAATGTTTCTACAATTGCCTCTTTCAGCTTCCCACAGTGTGCCTACTTCTTAGAAGGATCTCAGCATTTCTATTATATCTAACATGTGTGCACTTCATGATTTCTTCAGCCTCTTGTGAATTGCGTTCCAGCTATTCTGCGCCTTCTGCTATTTCATATGTTGTGGATGGTCCATCTCTACTATAAGCTTTACAACGTTCCACAAGGCTGTTTTGTCTCTCAGTGAATTTTTGTAAAGACCTTTAAGTGGAGTTCAATATCTTCGTAGAGTCCTTTGTTTGGTTCCTATTTCTACCTATGGTAGCTCAACTTGATTGGCTTTCGCTGGACGGCGTGCTCAATATACACCTCCTTTTCTCGTGCTATCATTGAACTGGTCTTTCTCGTATGGTCAAGTTACGCAAGCCTAAATTCATTTTTGCTCCCTCTGTGAAGACTCCTCTAAGTCCTCCCACTGATTTGCTCGCTTCATCACAGACTTCTCAGATGGCGACTTCTACTTCTCAACGCTCCTCTGCATTGCAGGCCTCTTCAAATAAAGCTTCACCTCCGGCGTCTTCTTCCAAACGACTAAAGCAAGATCCTCCTTCACCGGATAAATCTTCCTCTTCATCTTCATCCTCCATAGATTTTGGAAGAAATTCGGGCGTTACGCCCATTCGTTGAGGAAACAAGTAAAGATATGCAACTTTTAAAAGATAAGTGGGAGAACATGGATGCTCGAATCTCCTCAATTGAACAACAAATACCTGAGGTTCAATCCAACACACAGCGCATCACTTCTTTGGAAAAGACTGTTCTCTCACTTCAACACCATACAGAAGATTTGGAAAATCGCAATAGAAGGAATAACCTACGTATTTACGGTTTGCCGGAATCTCTTGACGGGGATGACCCAGTCACTTTTTTCACCTCTTTCCTCCCAAAACTTTTGGACATGCCATCTTCTACGAACATCAGCATCCAAAGGGCTCACAGGCTTGGACCACGTACAACTACATCTACAAAACCTCGGGGTGTCATCATTCTTTTTTTGAAATTCACGGATCTTCTTTCCATTCTTTCTGCAGCTAGAACCAAACGACAAGTATCCTGGCAAGGTCAACGTGTATTTCTCACCCAAGATGTGTCTAATGCTACTGCCTCTAGGCGTAAAGAATTTCTTTCCCTTCGTCCATCTTTATGCTCCATGGGAGCACGCTATGGCCTGTTTCATCCATGCACCTTTAGAGTGACTCATCAAAATAAGACTTGGTCCTTTCAAGATCCCGGTGAACTTCGAAACTTCATCCTTCTGCAGAATAGTGATGGCATGGAATCCTCCCCTTCCAATAGTGGCTAATTGGTCTTAATTGGTTTTACTATTTGCTTGCCTCTAATCTCTAGATGCTTTGTTGTTTCCTGTATTTCTGTAATCCATGTTTTTGTGATTTTTGTGCTTTTTGTTCTCTCTCCCTTTGTTCATTTTCCTCTAATGTGCTGTAATGTTTATTTCTGCTTTATATTCCGCTTGTTTGTATTTTATGCTGTTTGTTTCTTATATTCTATATTTTTCCGGTTTGATATGACCTTTTTATTAATCGCTTTTTCTTTCTTTCCATTACAGAATTGTACTTTACCGACTATTCCCTTCACCCTGTGTCATCCCTATGTAGTTCTGTGAGATCTTGGTGCGGTCTTGTCCCTGCTCCTGGTCTGCTCCGTCTTGTTACGCATCACCACTTCCCCATATTCCTATTTGTATCCCCCTTCAGGTATGTTTTTTGCAGTCATCCTTATGGATTTGTACTGTCTTCTCTTTTTTCTCTTTCCCTTCTCTCACGCTAATTTTTCTTCCTTTCCTTTATCCCCTCTTTTTCCCCTGTCCCCTCTTCTTTTTTCATACTTTCTTACTTCCGACCTTTTTACATCGCACTGTTTACATTTGAATTGTTTACTCTGTTTTAATATTTAAAGTTGTTTCATGGAATGTGAAAGGTTTTAATAATCCTATTAAGCGGCAGAAAGTATTATCTCACCTCTCCTCGTATAACCCTGACATTGCTCTTATCCAAGAGACTCACCTTTCTGATGTCGAATCTTTAAAGTTAAAACGACAATGGGTTGGTACTGTGTTGTTTTCTCCGGCCCCACATAAAAAGAATGGAGTTGCCATTTTGATCCACAAAAGACTCAAATGTAAGGTTGTGCTAGAAGAAAAGGACGAAGAAGGTCGTTGGGTATTAGCAAAATTACTTATCAATACAATTCCTATTACCCTGTTTAATGTTTATGGCCCCACACTCTTTGATTCTTCCTTTTGGCCCACAATTACTTCCAAATGTATCCAATATAAGGATGATTGCTTCCTTTTAGGTGGTGACTGTAATCAAGTAGTGGATCCCTTCTTAGATCGTAAGTCCTCTGTACGCTTCACCCCACATAAACCACATAAACAATTCTTGGATACGATTGCACAGACTCACCTTATTGATTCTTGGAGACTCACTCATCCTGACACTTTAGATTTTTCTTTCTTCTCTCCCCCACATGCCTCCTTTTCTCGTCTAGACTATATTTTTCTCTCCTCTTCTCTATCCCAAAATCTTCTATCCTCATCTATTGAACCGATTATCATCTCTGATCATTCTCCTATTATTACAGACTTTGACCTCCTTCCCCCTCTTCCTAAATCATCTCGTTGGCGTTTTAACTCGTCTCTTCTAACTGACCCTAATTTCCGCTCTTTTACTACTGAATTCTTTCAACTCAACTCTGACCCTCTCCTTCCTCCACATGTTTTGTGGGATTCCTTCAAAGCTACAGCCCGGGGTTTCATCATCGACTTTGTTTCCAAGAAGAAAAAGAAATTTCTTCAGAAACGAAGGGTTGCCTTAGCCCACATTAAATCCTTGGAACATCGGTTTTATACTTCCTCCCCCACGCATATTCCTTTGGAACTTCTTCAAGCTAAAATCGCCTTCAATAAACTTACCACTGATTCTGCCTCTTCCTTCCTTCTCCGTAGTAGCGCTCGCTACTATGGGGGCCGTAACAAATCAGGTAAATTACTTGCTAACTATCTCAAGTCACGGAAAGAACGTACTTTCATTGATTCCATCTATTCCCCTTCTAATGTTCTCCTGCACACCGATAAGGATATTTTGAACCAATTTCAATCCTTTTATGAATCCCTGTATACTCCTGAAAATCCCCCTTCACCTACTCTTCTTCAATCCTACTTCGACTCTTTACCTAAACCTGATACGTCCCACCTTCACTTCTCAGACATAGAAACAGATTTTACTTTACAGGAACTTTCCACTGCATTGTCTTCCCTCACCAAAGGGAAAACTCCAGGTCCCGATGGCTTTCCGGTTGAATTTTATTGACACTTTTCTGATCTTCTTTTGCCCAAACTTCTTTCTCTCTTTCAATCTTTTTGCTCTACTGGTCTTGCCCAAGGTTCCTTTCAAGATGCCACTATCTGTCTTATTCCTAAGGAAGGCCGCGATCCAAAATTCTGTAAAAACTACCGCCCTATCTCTTTGGTCAATGTTGACTATAAACTATATGCTAAATTGTTAGCCCTCCGTCTTGACCCCTTCATGTCATCCCTTATTGCGAAAGAACAATGCGGATTTGTTAAAGGTCGTCTTACATCGGACAATTCCAGATTGTTCCTCAATGTTTTAAGTAAAGCCTCTTCTCTTTCTATCCCCCTGGCCGCCATCTCTGTGGACGCTCAAAAAGCCTTCGATAGAGTTGATTGGTCTTTCCTTCTCGCTTCCCTAAAATGGCATGGTTTTGGTCCCCAATTTATCTCATTTATTTCTTTAATTTAATCTACTCCCAAAGCTTCAGTGCTGGTAAACGGTCAGCTCACTTCCTCTTTCACACTACAGCGTGGAGTTCGTCAGGGATGCCCTCTTTCCCCACTTCTTTTTATCTTAGCTCTTGAGCCCTTTCTGTCCTCTATCCGTACCAACTCTTCGATTTCTGGTTTTCCATATGGAGAGCATCAACTTAAGTTATCTGCTTATGCTGATGATATTCTTTTATTTATTTCTGACCCAATTTCTTCTGTCCCCCCTTTGTTAGCTGAGTTTGAGAAGTTCTCTCTTGTCTCAGGATATAAAATCAATTCCGACAAGACCGAAATTCTTCCCTTGAATAAATATTGTCTTCCACACTTTTTTACCTCCACAGGCTTCGCTTGGAATAGTCATAAGATAAAGTATCTTGGGGTTCTTTTCACTAACTCTATTTCATCTTCTATCAAACTTAATATGACAGCAGTCATCTCCAGAATTGAGCGTTTGCTGTCCTCTTGGAATCCCCTTTTCCTTTCCTGGTGGGGTCGTATTGACTCTGTCAAGATGATGATTGCACCTATCTTGATTTATTTACTTTCTATGCTCCCTGTCCACATCCCAGCCACCTATTTTCGCCGTATTGATTCTATTATATCCAAATTTCTATGGAAACAGAAAAAATCTCGTATATCTTTGGCGACTCTTCGCAAGCCCAAATCAAATGGAGGACTTAATTTTCCAAACTTTCAACTTTATCACAAATCCTTCTCTCTTCGTCAGGCTTCCCGCTGGCTCTCATCAGAGTTATCCCCCTTTTCTCCTCTTTGGCTTCATGTTGAACACTCTTTATTGTTACCTTGCTACTTTCAAGACGTTCCTCGTTTTACTTCCAAATCTCCCTATACTATCCATCCCCTATTCAAATATACTTCTTCTCTTTTGAAACCCTTACTTTCCCCACTGGTCATTTCTCGTGAATCTTTTCTTCTTTTACCTATCTGGTACAACTCGCTTATCCTTTTCCATAATAGACCCATCTCCTGGCCTTCTTGGAGGTCAAAAGGTATCATTTGGATTTGTCACCTCTTTGATGGCTCTTCACCTTGCTCCTTTCCTCAGTTTCAGTTGCAGTTTCACTGCCCTCGTTCATTTGCACAGAAATATTATATCCTTATGGAAATTGTCCTTGATCGCTATTATTCTCTCCCTTCTTCAGAACTAACTCCCCACTCTTCTCCTCTTCTTTCCATACTCTCCACTGTTCCTAAAGCCTCTCTTATCTACCGTTTCTTCTCTGCTCCTAATCCTGACCGCTCCAAATCTAAGTTAGAATTATCCTGGGAGAAAGAGTTGGGTTGTTCCTGGCCTATCTCTCTTTGGGATAAATTATGGACTAAATCTTTGAAGACCTCTCGCTCTGCATCCCTTACTCAGTCCATCTTTTTCTTCTATCATAGACTTTATCTTTCTCCTCTTTCCCTGTCTCGTTTCCTTTCTTCTTCTTCCTCTAATTGTTGGACATGTAGTACCCCTGAAGCTGATCTCTTTCACCTTTTCTTCCTTTGTCCCTCTGTTCAAGTCTTCTGGAAACAAGTTTGGTCCCGCATTTCACGCATCTTTACACTCTCTGCTCCCTTTTCCAATTCCCTTATCTTTTTAGGAAGTCTTTCTGATTCTTTGGATCTTTCTCCGCACTCATTGGGTCTCCTTGATCTCATGCTAGCCCACGCTTTTCAGCACATTGCTTCCAATTGGAAGTCTCTTACCAATATCTCCATTCGTGGTTGGTGGAATCTTCTCTGTAATTCCCACAGACTTGATGTTGCTTTTGCTGCCTCTTGCAAACCTCCTCGCAATGTTGAGCTTTATTGGCTACCCCTTACTTTGTATTTAGATCAGTCTGTCAACACACGTTATACTCCACTTTCCTCTGACAACTTTAAGCCCCCTTGAACATATGCACTTCTGTCCGCAGTTTTGTTCCTTAAATTTTCACAGTTTAGGTTTTTCACATGTGTTATACTTATACTTCTTCTCTCATTATTGTGCATTTGATTTTGCTTTTCTATGCCGATAACTGTTTAAGTTATACTTATATATCTATATGATTGTTGTTATATCATGGTCTTTTTTATTCCCTCTCTTCCCTTCCCTTCCCCTCCTTCCTCCCCTTAAAAATAAGAAAATGCTTGATTTTTGCTTTGTAACATCAGTAGTTTCATATTCTTTATCATTGCCTATTTTTCCCATACTCATTTTGTTCTCCTGATGTTACCTTATTGTTTTTTAACTTTTGTTGATTCAATAAAGCTTTCAAACACAAAAAAAAGAATTTGTGGTTGTCCCCTACACAGGAGTTTAAAAGCCCATTTACACTCATGAGGGTGACACTGTATAGCATACAGGACAAAAATATATTTTTTTTATACCAGTTCTGTCCCGACTGTTTGAATGTTTTACGTAATAATTACTTCATGTTTTATTGTATCTCTCAATTAAACCATCTGCCTGAGGATGATAAACATCTGTTTGAATATATTGAGTGCCTAATATTTGACATATCTGAGTCTTAAGTCGGACATGAAAGGAGTACCCTGATCTGTAGGCAACTCCTTTAGAGATCATATGCAGGAAAATAAAGCAATTATGACCTGAGCTACTGCATTTGTTGTCATACTGTACAAGGGAACAGCTTCTCAATATGTAGCAGTTTAGTCTGCTAGAACTAAAATCTACTGATGCTAGTTAGAGGATGGACTCAAGGGTCCTAGTTGGCCCATTCTGACCCTATGAAAGAGGTGGCTCTCACTGGCAATGAATGAAGTGGAGCTTTTAGTAGGTTTGGGAAATTAGATCGCCGACAATTTTGACAGTACAAGCAGAATAGCTGAATATCCAAAAATACTCTGGGACAATAACATCTCTCTGGTAAATATTGTTCTGTTTTTTTCCTTTCCATAATGTTCACCTCCTGTTTGATAAAGATCTAAATATTGTCCGTAAGAGCTAAAAGGTACAGATACAACCAACCGTTCGGACTTATTCTGTTCAGGATTCATTGTAATGATGCATTATTAGAGAGAAATTTAGGTCCTACTTTGTTAGGATGAAAGTATTTTACTGCTTGTTGCTTGGCATGTTTTAATTAGTGATCATTTAGATGAGATCGTCTGAAACTTGTAATATTCCCAGGCTAGACCTGATAACAGGAATAAGGTATAAATATCATCTTTAATAGTAATGAGGTATATCTGTCTACCTTTATCCATGGCTATTATACCTTCTCATTTCCTCTTCTTTACTTTAGGTGTGCCTTTGAATACATCTTCTGTTGTTCAAGTGACTTCATGTAACCTTTCTATTGCCTTGTTTGGTGGTAATCTGTTCCTCCGTTAGGGTTTGAAATGTGTGGTATCAGTTCCTAAGTAAATCTTCTGGTTCGGTCTGAACTCTACCCTGGTATGGGGTTATTTTCCAACAACTGCAAAAGAGATTATACCAGTTGAATATAGTCTTTGATATCCAAGTACTCATGTCAATAGCATATTTTAAAGTCACATTACAGTGTTATCTTATCTAGTTTTGGCTACTATTGGTGAGGGCATCCGAAAATCGATACTTTTTTCCTGTTTGGTTAACAGCCGGGTATATTGCCTGAAAGTCACCCGAGAGGAGTGAGCTATGTATTGTCCCCAGCGTTCTGGGAGCCCGCCTGCATTTGTGGCTCCCCTCTCTAAATTAATAAAAAATAATCAGGTTATTTTCAAAATAACATACAGGCAAAAATGGGATGCACTTGAGCATTAGCTATTATATCTGTGAGACTGAAAATAGCTGTGTCCTGCTCTTGTTGATTTGTTGCTATCCGAGGTGCTTGGGCTGCAAAGGCAGCTTGTGGCATTTGTCCATCTTGCTGAGCAATCTAAGGGATGATCCTACAACTACTTGTAGATACCCAGGCCCTTCTGCCAATTGTTTTTTATCATATCTTCTAAAGTGATTGGTTGGGCAATGACAGCTTCTTATCCCCTTCCACTGTCCACTGTCGTCGGTTCTTTATAAGTTAATTATTATGTACGTTTCTTTTGTAGGAAAAATATATTTTTTTGTTCCAACAATTTTTATTGCACTTTGGCAAAGGGCATACAGATACCATAACCATGTTCCCCATCTTTGCCAAAGTGGCAGTCCCACTCCAGTGCCGCGATCCCCACGGGGAGGAGTTTTGGGAAAAAATATTTATATGGACCTTATACATGTGTGTAACAAATTATTGACCAGAGTTTTTCCTTATCCCTCTGATAAGAAAATTATTGCCATCTGACGAAAAAAATATGAAACCTCTAAAGTGTATGCACATTTTTGCAATGTTAATTTTTGGTTAGTCCATCAGACATCATCAACGCTTGGTATTTTCGACTGGTCTAACATGGCATCACACACTTCTTTGTTTCAATGTACATGTCACCGCAAGCACAGAGCGGCAGAATATCTACCTATAACACATAACACAGGCAGACACACACGATGACACCTAAGGGCTTCACATTGTTGGCCAATGCTCAGCTTGTTTTCACTCAAAACACATGTTGCCTGCAGCATTTTCCTGATTACCTTTGCAGAACACTATTTCCCAACAATGTTGTTTCCCACCACATACTGCTTGTTACTTCATGACAAGGAGGCTTGCAGTCTACATCTCTTCAGACGAGCTCGTAAATCAGCGTCCATGCGTCATTCCACAGATGCCTAGACACTCTCCTTTTACTGACGGCAAAGTCTGGTGATTTTTTTGTACTTTTATCTCTTACGCATTTATTTGATTTAAATATTTATATAGCACAACCAGAGCACCTGGAGGTATAGGGACTCTTTAAATAGAATATATATTAATACAATTATATATAAGAGTGAACTGAGAATCCAAACAGTTATGGCCTAGTCCAACTAGGCAAAACAATGCAGAAATGTGAGCGGTATAGGGCTTTTAGTGATAACATACATCAGTGTTTGACATACTGTGGGTCAGTCAGAGCCGATTTTTTTGGGGGGTGCTGGGGGGTGGGGGGTAGCGAAAGTCCATGCAATAAATAAAGTTGCTATTACATTCTATAGTTATCTCTGCACGTTTCCTGCGCTTCAATGACAGAAGTCAAATATCAGGCTATTTTTTCTGACATATTCTGCTTAGCATTTTTACATGAAGATTGGTGCTTACAAACTCCTCTCGCTTTGCAGTCAGATAAAGTAAAGTGATTTATGTGACAGTTTTGCTTGGGGTACAGGTAGTATGAAATCTAAGACTGTAGGATGCAATATTTTCTAACACACAACAAAATGTAAATACATGTAAATAAACAGTACATTCAGGAGTTAGGAAAAGAATGAAGCACATTTTTTGTAATTCTGAAGGGTGATGGAAACAAAGAATTTAGTAGGATCAAAACAAATCAAGACACTTTACTTGGTGATGCACAAATGATAAATATAACTAAAACCTAATTTCCACACAATATCATTTGTGTGCAACGAGCAACCAACTGCCATTGCAGTGGAAGTGGGACCGCTGGACAAGTAGTCGGAGTTCCCAGCCGCCAGATTAGGATGCGACTGCCGTGTAGGCAGTCGGAAACATCCATTTTTCTATTGCGGCTTGCGCTGCAGCACGGAAAAGGGCATCAGCACAAGCCACAATATAAAAAGGGATGTTTTTAAACATCCATGCACCGTGTGCCAAGAACACAGTGCATGGATGTTTAGTGAGGCACCACTTATGCCCCCCAGACCACATAGCAGAGTCCCACGGGGACCCTGCTAGGGGCCTCCAAAGTCATTTTCCGACAGCCTTTTTAATGGCAGTGGGACTGCCTTGGAAAGGCTGTGGGAAATGGACATCATAATCCCTACAGCGGTGCCTGCGCAGGCACAACCTTCATTGTAGGGATTGCAGTCCGACCGACACCCGACCGGCTCCTTCAGCCTGTTGAAGGCATCAGACTATCCCTCCGACCGCTGTGTTCCAACCTACCGCCTCATAATGCAGCGGTTGGACTGCTATCCTGCATATCCGTGGGACTGCCACGGATGGCCTGTCGAGGCGGTCCCACCAACATCATAATAAGGCCCTTCGTTTTCTAGTAAAACTGTATGGCTGTGTACATTTAGTAGCCATTTCAATGGAAAATGTTCTGTCTGTAAATGACAGTGCACTACCACACGCTATTTTAGCTACATTAAAAAATTGCCTTCCTCTTGTCCATTAATGCTAGGTGGTTTGCAAATAGTTTTTGTTCTAAAAATTGTGTTGTGGTTCTAAAAAGGTTTGGGAAGCACTGGTGTAGACTGTCATCGATATTTCAGTCGTTTAAAGCCATCCGGATCAGACTTAGAACGTTATACCGCTGCGGCAATCGGAGAACCGTCATTGCCATTGCTTTTACACTGTTTGCTGGAGGCTAGCTCCTTTTAAAAATATATTTCTGTTAAAATTTGTTGACGCTCGAAAAAATAGTTTTTAACTGCTTTAGAGCTCGGTTTATTGCTTAGGGACCCCACGCCCCCCCATCTCTCGCATTGCCTGCACTATAATCGAATTAAAAGCATTTTTCACCACTTTGGTGAATCTCTCGCCGCCTCACGCCCGTCCGCCATCTTGGGTGTGGGCTAGAGATGCTGACACCATGCTTTGGGGGTTAGCAGGATAGTTTTTGCAAGTGTCTCCAGGCAAAGGCTATTTTAGGAGGTCATTCGGCGAGTGCGCCGATCAGACTTAGAACGTTATACCGCTGCTGCAATCGGAGAACCGTCATTGCCATTGCTTTTACATTGTTTGCTGGAGGCTAGCTCCTTTTAAAAATATATTTCTGTTAAAATTTGTTGAAGCTCGAAAAAATAGTTTTTAACTGCTTTAGAGCTCGGTTTATTGCTTAGGGACCCCAGGCCCCCCCATCTCTCGCATTGCCTGCACTATAATCGAATTAAAAGCATTTTTCACCACTTTGGTGAATCTCTCGCCGCCTCACGCCCATCCGCCATCTTGGGTGTGGGCTAGAGACGCTGACACCACGCTTTGGGGGTTAGCAGGCTAGTTTTTGCAAGTGTCTCCAGGCAAAGGCTATTTTAGGAGGTCATTCGGCGAGTGCGCCGATCAGACTTAGAACGTTATACCGCTGCTGCAATCGGAGAACCGTCATTGCCATTGCTTTTACACTGTTTGCTGGAGGCTAGCTCCTTTTAAAAATATATTTCTGTTAAAATTTGTTGACGCTCGAAAAAATAGTTTTTAACTGCTTTAGAGCTCGGCTTATTGCTTAGGGACCCCACGCCCCCCCATCTCTCGCATTGCCTGCACTATAATCGAATTAAAAGCATTTTTCACCACTTTGGTGAATCTCTCGCCGCCTCACGCCCGTCCGCCATCTTGGGTGTGGGCTAGAGACGCTGACACCACGCTTTGGGGATTAGCAGGCTAGTTTTTAAAAGTGTCTCGAGCCACACACTATAAATAATCATCAGTATGCAGGCGCGCAGCAAATGCGAGCAGCATCGCGCTGTGCCCGTCCGGGCCAGGACGGGCCCAGGGGCCACAAACTCTGGTCAAATACGTACATACTCGCCTGATGTATTATGGGCACTAAAGACTGATTCTATCCGTCTAGATGACGCTACCTTGGCCACCTTGCAAGCCGATGCCCTGGTTCAGACTACAGGTACAGGCCCCAGGATTCTCCCCACATTTACTAGCTGCCAGCCACATGGCCTAAGGTTAGCGACACTTAACACGCGCTCTCTACAAAAGCACCACTTAGAAGTCTTCTCTCTACTGCTTGAGGGAGACATTGATATCCTCGCCCTTTCTGAGACTTGGCTTGGCTCCGCCTCTACGCCTGACATCTTGGCTGCCCTACCCCCAGACTATGACGCGATCTGGCATAACCGCCCAAACGACTGTAAAGGTGGGGGTGTGGCCTTTTTGTTCAAAAAATGTCTTGCAGTGGAAGAGGTTATAGCACAAAATTGTGCCTGTGCGGAACTGTTAGGGATTAAGGTTTCGTTTAAATCCTCATGCATAGTAATACTGGTGGTTTATCGCCCACCGCAAAGTTCTCCGAATTTCAATGACATCCTTTTTGAACTTTTGACGGACTTGGCCACCAGATACAAGTCCCTTCTGGTGGTAGGTGTCTTTAATTACCACTGGGACAAAGTACCCAGAGACCCCACGGTGACTGAGTTCGAAGTTAATCTTTCGGCGGTCAACCTGCAACAGTTAGTGGTGGGTCCGACTCACGTGAAAGGGCATACACTAGACCTTGTTTGGTCCTCCTTGCCTAACACAGAAATAACGGAGGTTAGCCCATGCATTTGGTCGGACCACTTCATGATAAAGTGTTTGGTTCCAGGTGACCCAGTGAGGGATGCCCCGAATAAGTCACGGAGGAAAATTCGTCCTTGGAACAAGGTAGAAGCCGACCTTCTAATTACGACCCTGCTCTCCTCTACTCCCACTAACATGAGCGGTACAGATTTGGACCATGATGCTAGGATGCTAAAGACCTGGATGCTTACTGCTCTGGATAAACTTGTCCCTGAGCAGTTGGAGAGTATTAGAACTAAAGGGAAAGGAGCGCCATGGTTTGACGCCTCCTTGAAACAGAAGAAGCAAGCCCTCCGTAAGGCAGAGAGAAGGTGGAGACTCCACTACTGTCAAACAGAGGCTGACATTTTTAAAACCTTGCTCTCAAAATACAAGGCAGACATCCTGCAAAGAAAGGCTGCTTTTTATGAGGGAAGAATTAGGGAAGCAACAAACATACAGCGAGAGACCTTTATGATATTAAGGGAACTCACACAACGTGAAGGGAAAATCTCGGCGTGCGACCAACCAGACTGTGACTCCTTCCAAACTTTCTTCCTTCGGAAGGTACAGGATATCATCACTGACATCAATGCACGGCCAGCTACAACCATGCTGCCTAGTCAGACTACTCAGCTGCCGTCCATGACTCTGAAAAGCTTTCCTCCCATCGACGACAAGTGCCTAGTGGAACTGGTCGGACAGATCAAGTCAGGTTCAAACATAGACCCATGTCCCCCTAAAGTTTTCAAAATGGCCCTGCCAGGCATCCAGCTTCAGGTACTGAGTTTACTGAACAACTCATTGAAAACAGGTTATCTGCCAACTCGGATGAAAGAAGCCAGGGTCTCCCCACTGTTAAAGAAAGCAGGAATGGACACGAAAGCCTCAAAAAACTACAGGCCCATCTCGCAGTTACCTTTTCTAAGTAAGATCTTGGAAAAGCACGTCCTTAGCACTCTAGCCGGCCATCTGGAAGAACATCGTCTCCTTCATGCCAGGCAGGCTGGGTTCCGGCCCCAACATAGCACAGAACTAGTCATGGCCTCGGTCGCCGATGAGCTAAGAGTCAGGGCAGATAATAAACAGCCATGCGCCCTGATTCTCTTAGACTTATCGACGGCCTTCGATACGGTCAGTCATACCATCTTACTGGACCGTATCGCGAAATTGGGGATCACAGGCCAGGTGCTAAAGTGGCTAGAATCCTTCCTGTCAGGTCAAACCCAGAGAGTGCAGCTAGGAGACCAACTGTCTGAGATCAGTGAAGTGACTTGGGGGGTGCCCCAGGGGTCGGCTTTATCCCCCCTGCTTTTTAACATCTACTTATAACCATTGGTGGAGGAGCTTATGCGTATGAACTGCGAAATTTTTAATTACGCAGATGATACCCAGCTATTAGTCCGGCTGGATGATACTAAAGAGGCCCAGGAATCAGTTAGGAACGTGCTCAGCTTCACAGTCAACTGGATGACTAACAATCTGTTGAAAGTGAATGCTGACAAAACGGAGGTGCTGGTGATCAGCAACAAAGAGGACCCCTGGAGTGACCTGTACTGGCCTCCTGAGTTGGGAACCACCCCATCTCCTGGTACTGTAGTAAAAAGCTTAGGGCTAAGGATCGACGCGGATCTCTCAATGGCCCCTCAAGTCTCGGCTGTCGTCGGATCCTGCATTGGTGTGTTGAGGCAACTACGAAAGCTAGTCCCTATTCTCTCTGCCTCCACCCTGCAATCGATCGTATCTGCCACAGTCATTTCAAGGCTCGACTATGGCAATGCCTTATATCTTGGCCTGCCACAGAAGCTGTTGAGGAAGCTGCAGGTGGTGCAGAATGATGCAGCTAGGCTGATCCACTCCCTGCCTAGAAATTCGCATGCAACCCCCCTGCTTCAGAAGCTGCACTGGCTCCCAGTGAAATTTCAAGTCCAGTTCAAATGTCTCTGTGTGGCCCATAAGGCACTCTTTGGGAAAGCCCCAGAGTACATTAAGCAACGTTTGAAGAGGTATATTCCTGGGAGACCCTTGCGCTCAGGAACAACCTCAAATCTGATTCAACCTAGGTTCAAATTAAAAACTAAAGGAGGCAGGGACCTGTCTGTGCTTCTCCCACAACTGTGCAATGAGCTCCCGCATACCTTGAAGGAGGAATCACAGCTTCTACCCTTCAGAAAGAAACTAAAAACCCATCTTTTTAGAAAAGCTTTCATGACAGTCTAGGCGGTGGAATACCTGTGGGTTCTATGGGCACCAGTGTGTTATGTTCTTTTGTTAAGCGCTTAGAGACCGGCGGTGATAGGCGCTATATAAATATTCTTTAACATAACATAACATAACATCTGTGTGTTAGACCATCTCAGGACATAAGGGCACTCTCAACCAGTTTGTACCCTATTAGATAATTGTCCAAAATTAACTCATCACTCATCACTCATTACCTCTAACCGACAACTTGTGTGCAAAATTCAGGTCAATGAAAAATGCACCCGGTAGCCATGAGTTAGTTTATGGTCCTTACAACATTGGACCATATTTCTGTTTTAGCTTATATTTTAAGCAATTCGTTGTGGTTAGAAATGGATTAGAATGATGAACAGGAAGTATGCACCACAGCTGTTAAATACCACTTCCACAGGTAATGGTATTTACCTTATCCTTTTCCAACCTATACTGAATAGAGGCCATGGTGTTGTACATTTTTTCTCAAATGTCCTTAAATCATCAGGGTATCCTCCTCATATTTATGCTTTAATTCAGGTCAATGCATTTTAATAATGCACATGGCTTTCATTAGCATGTTTATAGCCCTAGCAATATTATTATGCTCATTTGCAGCACTGCTCTAGCCTTTTCCTGTGCCTTAAGGCTTAAACATAATATTTCTTATGTTTACACTAGTTATCTGAGCCATTACTTTTTTTATCACTTTATGTCTTGGCCCAATAGCATTTTGTGTGATACACTGTGATGCCTTATTGTAAGGAACAAAATGTGTGTGTTTTGGACACATCAGTCATTTGCTATTCTATTTCCTTTGGTCAGTAGGTGTCTCAGTATCATTCCAGCAAAACCAGCAGCCTCCAGTGTCATTTTTAGGTCTCTCCTACAAGACAGTTTTTATTTGTCTGTAGGCGAAAACCTATTGTGGCTCTACCAATATTTACTGGGCTTAGAACCTGTCAATTAGTTGACCTTATTGTCATTCTTATTTGCTTTCTTCTTATTCTATGGCTTTCCTTTCTGTTCTTGTGGTTTCCCCTTTACTAGACCATAGCCTCTTTTCTATCAATTTGATTGGATGGCTTGTATCCTTCCTTTGCTCACTTTTAGGGAACTACATTTTCTTTTTCGGTAGATACTCCATAAGAGTGGACGTGTTTTACACGGTATACAACCTTTACAACGCAACTTTTACCATGCAGTGCCTTTACGACGCAACTTTTACAACGCAAACCATTACAACGCATTGCGCTGGGGGGCGCTCTAGGATAGGGAATAGGTTTAATTTACTATCCAACACCTTCCCTACTATCCACGGGGACTGGAGTTGGAATAGTAAATTAAATAATTCACTACCCAGTGCCCCAAAGCACTATGCGTTGTAAAGGCATGCGTTGTAAAAACCGCGTTGTAAAGGCATGCGTGGTAAAAGCATGCGTTGTAATGTCATACATCCGTTTTACACTTACCTTCCTCACTTGCTTGCCCCCTCCAAATACCTATGTCTTGGGCTTCCTGTTGCTCTCTACCTTGTCCGCTACTTTTCACCACCTTAATTCTCCTTTCACTCATTTATTTTTATTTAAAGCACCACCCACTGCCCATTGCTCCCCCCACACTCCTCCATTGCTCGCCCACCTCTCCCAATCCTCTGAACATGTAGTTTAAATTTTTTAACATTTCTTGGAGTGCCCAGCAGCTCCCATGTGCAACTGGGCTGCTCAGATTGCTAACATGTACTTTAGCACAATTTAAAATGAATATTTATATTTACCTTACCAAGTGGAGTTTGCCATCTTGGATCTGTAAATACAAAAATGAGATGGCACCAAGTTATTCAGTAGGGCCATGCAGGCATGGGCATGGAGCTCAAGCATGCATCATCATGTGTGTGCTCGCCTACTGAGTAACACAGGCACCACTAGTGTTATGGAGCTTATGCCTGCAATGTGTAATGACTCATTTCTTCTTCTTTTTCTTTATTTGGCCGATGTTGTGGAGCTTTGCCAAAATGCATTTTGCTCGATATTTGTGCTGTACATCTTTAAGCACTAGCATAGTCAATAGGTCCCAAAGTTGAGACTTATTAGTTTTCCAATGCTTGTTAGATCCAACTTTTGCCAAGACTTTTTGATTTTACTAAAATTGTGTCTATGAAATACTTATATGGTCTTTCACTATCGCTCTTCATTTGTTGGTCTGTTATTGTGTCAGTAACAGTTTTCTTCCATCCACTACAGAACAGAGCATGGGACAGGGGTAAGTTTTATTCAGCCTTTGGCTAACGTCACTGTGAGTGACGATATTCATCCCTTTCACAAGGAGCACATCCACACACAAAGTAGATCTCTTCAGTGTCAGGCACTACTGATGGAATGGGTGCTTTTTGAGACCAACAGCATAATTTGGTTTTAGCTACTGTTTTGTTTTTTGATTGGCGAGGGCCTGGCAGCTTCCCCAACAATAAAGTTTTCCAAACACCATGACAAGATAAAACATTTGTTGACAAAACTGAAAGGTTGGCATCCAGTGCCAGATGTAATAGCATTGCCAGTGCTTGTTTTGTTTTTGGCAGTTGTTGCACCTCATCAGTCAGTGTTAACTGCAAGAGGGCATGCTGTCCTCCCTTCCTGGTACGTCTATTTGAAAAAAGTGTGAATTCTGAATTTCCTAGCAAGATTTTATCTCACCCTCTATCGAAGATTCAGTGATGGCCATCGCCCACTGCTTTTGAGTAGTGTTAGGAAAAGTAAAATGATTATACCTCAATGTTTTTATCATTTTATTCTTTCCTGTTGCGGGCATGGCAGCTTTACCAGGCGGGGCTACTTTGCTGACAGAGCAGGGAAGGGGAGGAGTGGTTTTCACTCCCTAAGTGCCCATGAATGTTTGGCCGGCTGTCTCGGTGCCAGCCAAACATTCAAGTGCACTTAGCATGTTCTCCAGCCAGGCTGCATTACAGCCTGGGTAAAGAACATATCCCGGCTCCCATTCCCCATCTGAGCACTGAATCATGGTGCTCAGACCAATCACAACGCTGCATTGCAATGTTGTGATCGGCTCAGGGGAGCCTAAGTACATCCTGTTCTGTGTTCGGCTGGAGGGACGAGGGGAGACGTGACAAAGAGGACGCGGAGAGGAGCACATGGCAAGGATGTACGTGTAATTCTATTTTTTATTTCCCCCTCACCTCCCCCGCATCTCCACCCCTCTGCCCCCGTTCTGTGCCAGCCACCACTGAGAAGATATAGACTCAAGGAAGAGTGGGTTAAATAGGGTTTGGAGAGGTCTGCCAGGAAAAGCACTGCCTTATGCACAGCCACCTGCATACTGAGGTATCGCAATGATGACAAGAAACGAATACATGATTTGACATCACAGTGAATTATTCATATCAAGAGTCTAGTTTCATTTCATTTTCTGATATTTTGCTTATAGGTCATTAGGTGATTGGTAACATTTGTGCACTTCTAAAGTTAATCTTCACGAATGTGACCACAAAATCAGCCATATGTCTACGTGTGGATGTACAACTGTATCTCTCTTCCAATAAAGTGGAAGTCTCTCAATGATTTCTGTCTCTTCCACACAAAGATGTCTGTTGAGATCCAAGAATACATTCGCACAATTCAAAATACAGTTCCCAATTGTTGAATGAAAATGAGCACTCACATAGATTTGGAAATAATTTTTCAGTTTTCTCATGATGCTGCTATTCAATTTGGGGCAAAATCATAAAGGTATTTAAGAATACATCAAGTGGCATCACATGAATACTAGTTCACTTACTTAAAGAAGCCTTTGTGAATTGAGCAGGAATGGCCAACTCCCTATTTGTAAAGTGCAAAGAGCGCACAGTTATTTTCTCTTTTTAGTAACTGTAAATGAATACTCCCTTGATAATTGAATTTTAGATGTTTAAAGGCCAACACTCAAAGACACTCATGGGCTTGTGTAAATGCACTACAAGAGTTTATATAATCGTATTTCAGCATTATTACTTCATATGCTCATAAATGCCTTTGTGAATCAGTCCCTTGTTTCTGCAAGTTCAAGACCTGCACGGTGCTCAGCTTTGAACTTTTGATGTGTTCTTTGCTCATTGAACGTCGTCTTGAGGTATGTACCTGTTGGAAATAGTCACTGTAAAACAGGAATCAAAGAATGGGGTAGTATTCATCTTTACAATTCCAGTGTAGTTGACACGATCAAAACAAGAACAAGGAGCATAAAAGATCTTCAGTGTACTTTCTACTTACATTTTAAGAATATTTATAAATGTTTGTGTTGTAATTTTGGCCATACCTTTATTGCAAATGATCCCGTGGCATAGTATGAGAGCAAATAGTCCTTCTTATCTGTCTCCAGACTGCAAGCTGATCTGTCCACAGGGCACTACACAAAACACGCTGAGCTGCTTCTAGGCCTGGGCGGTGAACTCCGCACCGTTCGCATAGTTTGCAGTTTTCCTCACTACGCGCTGCATGCAGAGTTCCGAAAAAATCCGCATAGCTGAGTTTTTGTCCTAGCTGCCAACGTCAAGTTGGTGAGCGCAAGCGAGGAAAATCCACCTCCCTGCGAGATTTTTCAACGCGGCTGGTCGCGGATGGTCGCGACCACTCGCATTGAGAAACATTCTGCTCGCATTGAGAAAGCTGCCGCTCAAGTAGAAATCTATTATTATTAGTAGTAGTAGAAGAAATATCTTTATTTGATTTTTTTAAAGCCATAAAAGCACATCAAATGGTACAGGCATAAATAATGCAACAAGTCACCTGTTCTGAAAATAATATTGATAGTACTAAAGTGCATGAGTAGTTCCACATACAATTTGATTAAGAGTCCCCCTGAAAAGTGACCATTGGAGGGCTGCTCGCCAGGGTTTGTGCCACGGCTGATGTCGGTATTATATCATATACACTTAAAGTGCTGAATAAAGTGTCATGTGCAGCGTTTCATCGAGCCAGTTGCTATAAAATATTTCTTTGCAAAATTAAATTATATCAACCAGTAATTAACATCTCATAAGCTTCCTAATACTAACACTGTAAAATCTCTAACAAATATCCCACAGTGATAAAACTAATGTAGAATCAAAGACATTACAATACATCAATACTTGATTTTGTGGCTTGTAGATCATTTCAACATCCTGGTTCTTACTCTCCAAGCATATATCAAATATCTGAACACAGTAAAAATGAAACACTCTGTGCAATCACTTTTTAAAATTCTAATAATATTTTTTAAACGGTTTGTAGCTAAAATTCGGCATAACAAATTAACCAAGTACTTCTAATCTGAGTGTACTTGGAAGAGAAGAACAAAAAATGTTTTCCAGTTTCATGTTCACCCATACCTGAGGGGCAGATGGACAAGATGTTGACACCCTTCCATTTACTACAGAATTCATTGACTGGTAGGATGCTGTACATAAACTTCAAGTATAAAGATTTTGCTGAAAGAGGTTCTATATGGTTCAGAAATTCCTCTAGGTGCATCTAATCTTTGAAATACAGGAACCTACTTGTTAATTACCCTGCAGTTCCTTTGCTTAGCCATGTTTTATTAACGTAAAGCCAATATCTCTTTTTAAGGATAGGCAAGGTTCTTTTTTTGTATACTGCTGGGATTAGTCCAAAGCTCACTCATACCCAGTATACAACCATCACTTGATAAAATTAAACAACGGTATGCTCCCTCTAGTATCTAATGCTCATACATCAAGTAGGGGTTCTTTCATGGGAGTGGTGAATTGTTTGACCAGACTCGAATCCAGTATGCGAGGGGCCTGAAAGCAATCAAGTGTGCTACATTCTTTAAGCCCAGGTTCACGCGCATATGGGTCAGGGGGTGTTCCAGGACTGATCTCATAAAATAATTCTAGTTTGTCTCAATGACCCCTACGTTATTCTGGCCCACAACTCTGCGTCATACAATGCAGGTCCAATGCCCTTAGCTTGGTAGAACATCTACCCGTGTGGCAGAAAAGAAGCAGCACCCTTTTGCGCCTTGCAATGTGGCATTCGTGCTGATTTTAGAGGTGGGACAAACACCCAGTGCTGAAAATCAATGCGAACGGCGTGCCCAAATGTACTCCGCCGCTTGCAAAACTCCTTGCAGTGCAGTGGAGTTTTTTGGTCACTTCCCGGAGTTCGGAATAGCGGAACTTCGCCCAGGCCTATGTGCTTCCTGCAGGCTATGAAAGGTGCTCATCATAGTACATTCTCTAAATACCATACACATGAGTGAGGCATATCCTGCTGTTGAGAATTAAATTATCAAATACGTTTGAAAACGTGATCATGGTTTCCAAGGTTTGAGCCTTATTTTGCATTTGGTGGACCTGGGACATCCCCTAAACATCAGCAAATGTCTCACCTGCTGTACTCAGAGTACACAGAGGCCCTGTACACTCGAAATAGGTCAAACGAAACATCTGCTGCTTTTTGATGGTTGTCTCGCACCTGCCAAACTTTAAATCAAGCCCCTTGACCACAAGACCACATCTTTTGAAGTCCACTAGTTAATGAAGGAATCAAATGAATCCAAGGTTCCTTTGGGCATCAAAGCATGGCTTAACCTCCACCTTCTCTTCACAATAACAGCCTGAAAAGGAGGGGGATAAGTCAAATGTGTGTTTCAACACAGATTTAATCAAGGAAACCTGAAAAAAATAATATGCCTTTAGGTGTTTTGATAAACTCAATCGTACAGCTACTGAATTCTAATATTTAGGACTTAATTACAAGCTGAGGGTTACATTTGATTCATGTGCAAATTCATTGCACAAGGATCAGAAGTCCGAGTTGCGTGATAAATATCTTTCTCAAAATGTATACCACTGACAGATTTCAGCGAGCCAAACCTACTGAAATCTATCAGAAAGAAGGCACTGAAAAAAGTCAAAACATACAGTTTTCAGTGCTTTAAACATTGATTCCCCATGTTATATCTCACTTTCAAGTGAAAAACATGAAACAGAAAGGACTTACCTTAGGAAAGTGCCCTTTTTGTACGGTCAACCCCCTTCCCCACTTTTTGCTCTAATGCTGATGGTTATGACTTTGATAGGACCCTGGAGTTTGCTGCCAAGACCCCAATGCCGATGCTTTCTCCTTAAAACTGTTTTGTGTAAATTGACATCATCAAATCAATCAATCAAGAAATTTGTATAGCGTGCTACACACCCAGAGGGTCTCAAGGCGCTTGGGGGAGGGGGGTCCGCTACTGCTCGAACAGCCAGGTCTTGAGTTGCTTCCTGAAGGAGAGGTGGTCTTGGGTACGACGGAGGTGGATGGGGAGGGAGTTCCAAGTCTTGGCTGCCAGGTAGGAGAAGGATCTTCCTCCCATGGTGGCTCTTCGGATGCGTGGAACTACGGCGAGGGCGTGGTTGGTCAATTGTAGCTGGCGGGTGGGAGTGTAGAAGGTCAGGCGGTTGTTGAGGTACCTGGGGCCCAGGTCGTGGAGGGCCTTGTGTGCGTGGGTAAGGAGACGGAACGTAATTCTCTTGCTGACGGGGAGCCAGTGCAAGTCTATCAGGTGTCCGGAGATGTGGCTGTGTCGGGGGATGTCCAGGATGAGTCGTGCGGAGGCGTTCTGGATGCATTGGAGTCTTTTCTGCAGTTTGGTTGTGGTTCCGGTGTAGAGGGTGTTTCCGTAGTCCAGTCGACTGGTGACGAGTGCTTGGGTGACCGTCTTCCTGGTTTCGGTGGGGATCCATCGGAAAATCTTTCGGAGCATGCGTAGGATGTTGTAACACGATGGTGAGACGGCGTTGACTTGTCTGGTCATCGAGAGGGAGGAGTCCAGGATGAAGCCCAGGTTGCGTGCATGGTCCGTTGGTTTGGGTGCGCTGCCTAGGGCCGGTGGCCACCAGGAGTCGTCCCAGGCAGAGGGTGATGATCCAAGGATGAGGACTTCCGTCTTGTCTGAGTTCAGTTTCAGGCGGTTGTTCTTCATCCACTCGGCTACTTCTTTCATCCCTTCGTGTAGGTTTGTTCTGGCGGTGGCAGGGTCGTTGGTGAGGGAGAGGATCAGCTGGGTGTCATCGGCGTAGGAGATGATGTTAAGGTTGTGTTGGCGTGCGATGGCTGCGAGGGGGCTCATGTAGACGTTAAAGAGGGTGAGGTTGAGTGAGGATCCTTGTGGTACGCCGCAGATGACTTCGGTGTCCTTCGATCTGAACGGGGGGAGGCGGACTCTCTGGGTTCTTCCGGCGAGGAACGAGATGATCCACTCCAGTGCCTTCTCTTGAATTCCGATGTTGCTGAGGCGTTGTACTAGGGTGCGGTGGCAGACAGTATCGAATGCTGCGGAAAGGTCCAGGAGGATGAGGGCCGCTGTTTCCCCGTTGTCGAGCAGGGTTTGGATGTCGTCAGTGGCTGCGATGAGGGCTGTCTCGGTGCTGTGGTTGGCTCGGAAGCCGGACTGTGAGTGGTCGAGGGATCCGTTCGTCTCGAGGAAGGCGGCAAGCTGACTGTTGACGGTCTTCTCGATGACTTTGGCGGGGAACGGGAGGAGCGAGATGGGGCGGTAGTTCTTGAGGTCGGTGGGGTCTGCTGAGGGTTTCTTCAAGAGGGCGCTGAGTTTGGCATGCTTCCAGCTTTCCGGGAAGGTGGCGGTGTTGAAGGAGCAGTTGATGATGTCCCAGGGTTGGGGTGCGATGACGGAGTCGGCCTTGTTGAAGACGTAGTGGGGGCATGGGTCTGTTGGCGATCCGGAGTGGATGGTGTTCATCGTGCAGATGGTGTCTTCGGTGTTGACAGGGGTCCAGGCGCGGAGGGTGGTGGTGGGGGGCGTAGGTTCTGTGGTTGGGTGCGTGGTCTGTTCGCCGAAGCTGTTCTGTATGTCGGCGATTTTGCTGTGGAAGAACGAGGTGAGAGAGTCGCAGAGGTCTTGTGAGGGAGTGATGTCGTTGTTACCGGCGCTGGGGTTGGAGAGCTCTTTGACGATGCTGAAGAGTTCCTTGCTGTTGTGTGCGTTGTTGTCTAGTCGGCCCTTGAATGCTGACTTCTTGGTGGTGTGGATCAGCTGGTGGTGTTTGCGGGTGGCGTGCTTGAGGGCGGTCATGTTGTCTGTGGTCGGTTTTTTTTGACAGGCTTTCTCGAGGGTACGGCAGTTCTTCTTGGAGTTCTTGAGGTCGTCGTTGAACCAGGGGGATTTCTTGCTTCCGGGCCTGCTGGGATGGTTTTTCAGGGGTGCGAGGTCGTCAGCGTAGTTGGTGATCCACTGTGTGAGGTTGTTGGCTGCTTGGTTGGGGTCCGTTGATCTGGTGGGAGGGTTCTGGTTCAGTGATGTGGTGAGCTGGTCGGTGGTGATCTTGTTCCAGCTCCTGCGGGGAACCTGTTGTGGGTGGTGGTGAGTCGTGGTCTTTCTGAAGCTGAAGTGGATGCAGCTGTGGTCTGTCCAGTGTAGTCTGGTGGAGTGGCTGAAGGAGATGTACTTGCTGGAGGAGAAGATTGGGTCGAGCGTGTGTCCGGCGTAGTGGGTGGGGGTGTTCACCAGTTGCTTGAGTTCAAGGTTGGCGAGGTTGTCCAGCAGGGTGGTGGTGTTGTTATCGTTGTTGTTCTCCAGGTGGAAGTTGAGGTCCCCTAGGAGAATGTAGTCAGCGGAGGGAAGGGCGTGTGGGCTGATGAAGTCTGCGATGTCTTCGCTGAATTGTGTGCGGGGTCCTGGGGGTCGGTAGATGAGGGTGCCTCTGAGTGTGGTCTTGGGGTCGGTGTGTATCTGGAAGTGAAGGTGTTCGGCGGTTGTGAGGGTGTCGTCGGAGCTGGTCGTGATGCGGATGGTGTTCTTGTGGACGATGGCGATGCCTCCTCCTGTCTGGTTGATGCGGACCCTTCGGGTGATCTTGTATCCGTCGCGGATGGCTATGGCGATGTCGGGCGCTGAGGAGGCGTTCATCCAGGTTTCCGTGAGGAAGGCGACGTCCGGAGATGTGGTGTCGAGCAGGTTCCATAGTTCCACGGCGTGTCTGTGGATGGAGCGGGTGTTGAGCAGGATGCACTTCAGGTGGTTGTTGTTGATGCTCGGCTTGGCGGGGGCGGGAGCAGTGCGGATCCGGATGCAGGAGAACTTGTAGGATCGGCAGGTGAAGGGTCCGTGGGTGCGTCCTGGGGCGGTTCGGTGGCAGCCTGGGAGTCAACCGGTGTTGAGTGCGCTGAGGGTGGCGGCGTCGTACGTCCGGTGGGTGGGATGGCATCTGCAGGGGCCAGGGGGTCTGGCGCTGGGCACGGTCCAGGACCGGACGGGCGTAGACGGGCTTCCCTTTGGCGTGCCCGCTGTGCGTGAACGGTGCACGTACGTGCGGACTCTGCCATAAATGGAGAGTGGGGGGGGGGCGGAGCGAGGGAGGAGCAGCTGGGAGGCGGGAGCGGGGTGGCGAGTGGGGAAGGGAGCGGTGATGCTGGAGGGAGCGGGGGTGTGGCCGCGGGGGAGCAGCGGCAGAAAACGGCGGTGGAGGCACAGAACGATCAGGGGCAGGTGCAAACGATAACAAAACAAATACAGGCACAATACTGAGGTCAGGGGGCAGAACCAATACTGGCGCAACACTGGGAGCGAGAGCAGGGGCACAGGAGAACAGGGGTACAACAGTTGACGATGAAAATGAACAATTACAGGCACAATTCAGGGGGCGATGTAAATGAACAATTACAGGCACAATTCAGGGGGCAGATAAAAACTTGGCAGCGGCGGCGGCAAGCGGGTCCCGGGCACACTCGGGGTGGGCACCGAGAAATTGCAAAGAAAAACCCCGGCAACCTAACTCATTCAATAATAAATTCATATAAAGTTTATGGCTCAGAGAAAGTGCATATTATTTAAGTTGCTATCTTTATTAACAGTCTAGAATAGAAAAATTCACATCTTTATATGTACATAGCAGTGTCTAATAAATTATTATTGCGCGTTGCTTTATAGGTACTCCAAAAGTTAAAATACATATTACACGACCAGCATCCACGATCTATTACAAGTGACACCATTTATTCTTTATGTGCCTTTAGTATGTAGTATATTCACTTCCAAGTACAACTTAGGGTAGCAAATGCATGTGTCATTTGTTTTTTGTCCCTTGTTTCTCATAGAAATCGATAATCAGTATAAAATTAGCATTGATTGGTGTAGATATGAGACCTATCTGTATCATTGTCTTGTGAGACATTGATGATTATATTTAAGAATGAGGATGTTAAATTGAACATGAAGGTATGAGAGACGGTATGTGTGGAGTTAATGATGGTTGGGTAATATGTATTTTTACTTTTAGAGTAATCTTTAGACCAACGTGCAATAATAATTTTTGAGACAATGCCATGTACATATAACAATGTGAATTTTGTAATCTAGACTGTTAATAAAGATGTGAACTTAAAAAATATTCACTTCCTCTGAGGCATACAGTGTATATCAATTTATAATTGAATGAATTAGATTGCCACAATTTTTATTTACAATTTTTGATACTTTTGTCTGCCCTAGGAACCTTTATCTCTTACAGAGGGTCCCTTTCTTCAGACCAGGTGTACCCAGGACATGGGTGGTAAAAGGGTCCCCAGGGCCTGCAGCACTGTTTGTGCCAACCTGGGTGACTCAAGTAAACTACTGACAGAAGGCCTGTCATTGAAGACTGCAGGCGTAGTGCAAATTGCCCGACCTTGACTCTGCCCTCATCATGTGTGGAATGCAGTGAATAAATGCACTGCCTTTAATATATATCAGTCAACCCCAAGGTAGTCCTCCTAAACAACAGGAGGCAGGGTGCAGTATATTAGACGTATGGACATATAAGTGCAACCTTATATGTCCCTATAGTACACTTTAGCACTAAAGGACATTATAAGTGAAAGACGGTCCATATGATAACATAGGCTGGCACCATGACAAACATGAGGTTGGCAACTCGGTTATCGTACCACCTAAATATGTTGTGTTTGGTTTCAAACAACATGCCTTCTCACCCCTGACATGAATCCTGTGTCGAGGGCAATGTGGCATGTACTCAGGTGGCTACCTTACAGGTTGTCTACCTGGTTTCCGCACCTTCTCTGTGCCCTGTATGGCAGCCCATGCTTGCTGCTACCAAGAGAGGATTCTCACCTCCTGCCAGGCAATGTCAGCACTCCCAAGAGTCAAGAAAAAAGACCTGGGTAGGAAGGAAGTCACACTTTCACCCTTCCAGGAAGTCTAGTGAGATGGCACGTGAAGGCGGTGAGCTTCAAAGGCTGAACTGCTTCTGATATGTATCAGGGCTGACTTCCTCAGGAGGATACAGATCTCCCCTGCCCCAGGTACATTTGCACACTGTCAGGCGGGTAATTAGGTAGTCAAGGAGGTGTACACTCCATAAGGCTAACCACACCTCCAGGGTGGACAGCTCAGTCTGTACGCTGAAAGAAGGGTTCTGCCATTTTTAGAAGAGGCATAATAAAGGGTTCTGGGTAGAAAAGTAGACCACATCGAAAAGGTGACCTACACTCAGGGGTAGATTAGCTGCTAGAGCAAGCAGCTCATTAGCCACTTGCACCCGCGCCACTAAATCTACAATTTAAGGACTACTCTGACACCAGAATGTCAGTTCTGAACCAACTGCATCGAGGAGGACAAAAGAAGAGGCATGTGTTTGTGACAACATGACTTGCACAAAGCCAAAGAGGGATACTCTGCACCTGTGGCAACACTCCTGGAACTGCCTGATAGAGGCTCGTCCTAAGCTAATCCTTTGTTCTCCCAGAAAGAGGGACCCCTGTGGCAGCCTGAAGCACCCTCAGACTTCACTGGAATAGTGGCAAGAATCCCCTGCAAACTGCAGGTAAAACAACGCTCCAGATCCAAAGAATCGCTGGCCATCGGGCCCTCAATGGGAATGTCCAAATCCAGATGGTCTAGTGCATTTCGGATCTGTAGCCATGCCTTCCACAAACCTACAAGCAGCTACCGTGTTCCCTGGGACCGCTGGACTTCGAAATACCTTTTCCCAAGGATTACTGCTGCCAAGGCTTGTTGCTCACCAGTCTGGCAACCAACCCCTTCAGCTTCACACAAAAAGAGGGGGAGGAGGAAATAACCTTACCTCACCCTCCTCAGGGTTTACCTAATCACATACTGGGAAGTAAGGACATCAAGATCGCTCTTCGTGAGGAAAATAAAGGCTAGCAAAGTGCAATGTTTTGAGAAAACTACCCTCACCCACAAAGGTTTGTGGCATGCTTCATCATAGGGCTGCTACAAACACCTCTGCACAGACCAAAGCTAGAGGTGGAGCAATAGGGTGGGGGAGAGAATACAAACATATAGAAAAGGCCAGAGCAGTGGTTGCCGAGTTCCAAATGTGTCTACTTTATTACATATTTTGCTCAGGTTACGTCTATGGACAGTGGTGGATGTTACTACACCTCCTGTGTGTGAGATGCTTGGGATAAATCACTGTACCATCATAGCTTGTGTTTTACTCTAACCACCTATACATTACCCCCAGTTTCTTGACTAGTGTGTGCAACCTTCTTGATGTCCTACTTCAAGACTGCACTACTAGGCAGTAAATTAGGCATAGAGGGGCCTCGACATTCTTTTGATGCAAATGCAGATCTTGTATCTCATGTACGGTCAAGCCCAGATGAGTTACAGATTCTCATGTTTTTTCGGAAAGCTCGCTCCTTATTGCATTCTCCACTCAGGTTCCAACCAGCAGTGCTCTGTGAATGTCCTCAAGTCCAGAATAAATATTGTCTCCGGGCAGTTCCCACTCTTATGTTTTAGACATAGTAGAACAGCAGGACATTTAAGTAGGCCTAGGCTTCTTAAAGCGGAACAGGTATAGAGGATGTCCTGGTGTGTCATCCTCTTCTATTAGCTGTGTCTGCAGACCTTCAAAAAGACATCAGTATGAATAAGCAGTATTTATTAGAGATGGCCAATACTTATCCAAACTGGGGGCACTGACAGGAAGGCATGGGTCAATCATAAGGTAAGCGATCTATCTTTTCAGACCCTGAAACAACCATAGCAAGCAGCCTCTTTGGCTCTTTGATGGCATATGTTGGGGCTTTCTATATTGATGGGAGGCACAGTAGCAATACATCAAGGGGCTAGATTGGGATGTCACAGGGCAGACATACAAAGTAGGCTGTAGCTGTTGCCGGGCATTCAGGTCAAAGGACTGAGCTGGACAGGCAGCCTCTCCACTTTCCCCTGCATGCCGTCATGGGCAGATATCTAGGACTGTCAAGATTAGGTTGTGAATTGCCACAACCCTGTTGGACATCTACAGCATCTCTTAAGTGCTGTCCCTGGTGGCAGCTACATAGTGCCTAATATGTTCACCAGCAAGGGGAACATTTGTCTTGTACTGCAATCACCATGTTTGAAAGAGGAAACAAACCTCCAGGCACAAGGACTCTTGTCATGAATCCCGCAAGCAAAACCACTAGGAATGCAATCATTAAGGCCCCCAGTTATGTAGGACTGAGCAAATTTTATCAGGAGCCAGACGACACCTCACACAGGAGTACTACTGCTGCAGAGTTCCTTATGTGACCTTCAGTTTTCAGGCACCAATAAAAATGTCAAGATAACTCTGATGGGTGATGTACCTGCTAAAGAGAGATGGTTCTTTGCCCAACAGTAGTTTTGGCTCTTCATACATTAGTGCAGAAGGTTAATAAGCCTGCTGCAAATAACATGTACCATGCAGATCATAGAACTGTATTTTATATGGTTAGCTCAGGGGATTACTGTTTTTGTCAGAGAGATCCTTTTGTTACTTGCAGTTAATATGTTACAATCCTAATATAGCACAGTGACCTATGAACTGTCATCAAAGGGCTGCATGCAAACGCCATGACATAAATTAGAACACTATGCTTTTCCCCCAGTTTTTTTTATCCTAATGTTCTTAAAAATGGTTCCTTTGGGTAGAAATACAACATTATTTGTAAAGCCAACCTTTAAAATCCCGAGTTTGTGCTTCCCCAGACCAAAGAGACTTAAACTACACTGCCTACTAATATGGATGACATGTGATTCCTACACCTTGTGATCCTCATTGTCTCATATAATATTTCCTATAGACTCATTTACGCACGTATGATTCATTCTCGCTGTATAATGTGTGTGTGATGTAAAGTGCTCTGTCCTCTTACACTGGTGTGAGTAGCGCTATAAAATAAATGAAATGCATTGAGAGATGGGTTATGGAGAAATGAGGGGCACTGTTGGAGGGTGGTCATGGGGGAATCCATGGAGAAGGAGGTGATTGAGGGGGGCGCTAAAAAAAAAAATTGTCGCACCGTGTCTCACCGGCGCTAAAGCCTTGCCTGAGTCCCAGTCCAGTAGAACCTTGGGTTCTGCTGGAGTTGGTGGAAAAGCATTGTGGAGCACCAACAATGGGTGGAAAGCAGATGTCAGATAGGGTCACGGTGACACAAAAGTCTCATCAGTTCGAGGATATCTTTACTTTGACATGAGTAGATTTATTAAGCTCCTTGTTTGTTCACAACTTACTGCATTTTATGCGAGCACAATTCACATATTTGTATGATTCAAGTACGTTCCCAGGAATATATTTGCACCATGAGCAATTTTGGCAAGGTGCGGATGGTCTCAAACATTTCAAAATTACCCCCCCGCCCCTCGCTCACCTCCCCGCACTCAGTGCATTTTAATACTTGGAAAAAAATATATTTATGATTCAACCCTCATCTGCACTATGTCATTGAGAAAACAAAAAAACACACAATGACTTGTAAAGAAAAGCTTACGTAGTTTTGAGTTGAACTGGTTAAGACTTTTTAAAATATGCCCATATTTATCAACGGCGTTCCCATGTTTCCGAAGCTTGAATTTCAACAATTGGCATTTTTGTCTGCCCATGGGAGCCTGAAGCGTTTTGCCGCCAAAAAGTAGACGAGCGTTTGAGCACTCGCAAACAGTGGGCGAATTCATTCTCAAGTCTGGCTTTCTACGACTTTTGCTCTCAGCTCACTGACCAATTATGCCGAATGCATTGTGGTTTGGCATGCCTTTTTGGTACCCCAGGGTAAATACAAGTGCAGAATTGCACTTTTTCTTCGGGATTTCGGAAAGGAATTGAGCGATTTATGTGGGGTACCCTCAATGAAAGGCAGGTGTTTTAATGTCCACTTATCACTTGACTTCTCTTTGTTTTGGTCACTAGGCAAGTAATAAAGTTAAGTATGTTAATTATTTTGTAACCAGTTCGGTTTCAGAAATGCAGAGACAAGTTTGCCGCCACGCCACACTTAACCTGGCATTGATGTTCCTCATAGCATTACATCCATGTTTGCAAACAGCAAAGACGTTGTTGATAGCTTTATTATTTTCATTGGCTACATATTGAAAAAACGATTTTCACAAAAGTATGTCAGCGGCGAAATAATATGGACGTTGGGACGTGGCTACAATTTGGACAAATGCTCTTGGCAAAGCTAAGGCCGCCTATCCCTACCGAACGTACTGTTGTAGGAAAATAGTCTCGAACTTTATTCGGATTTGAATGAGTACTATATTGCTAAATGGATTCAACCCATTAAGTGCTGAGGCTGTTCCGTGCCAATGCAAAGCCCTTTTTAGGTCGAAGCCTACCAGAGAGCGCAGATGTCTGGTTTGCTAAATACATCTTGGGGACATTCAGAAAGCTTCCCTGGTAATGCATTCTATCTATTGCTTCCCATTGGCTTTGTGGTTTGTAACTCACATTTTCTGGCTTTCTATTTGCTGGCTTTGTTTTAGGCTGTCCAGCTTTAATGTGTCCCTCTCAAGGAGCAAAGGCTTTTCACACTACCTCTGGTATTCTTTAAGTGCTGGTTGATGTAAACAGGCCTTTAAATCTTATTTTTATTTTGTCCCATTGCTGTGCATTCAAAGACCGAGGTCAAATTTCAGACTCTGTCTTCTGAGAGGAGCTTGATGTTTACTTTTTAGGTCGAGCCTATGCCATCCCGTAGGGATGGTGGACGAGATTTATAGTAAGGCTTCAGAAAAGTCTCCCCAAACTGCGGATTCGATACAGTTCATGTGAGCCAGGCGCGTGCACCTCGCCAGCCACATTCCACACCATGCCTCTGCGTCAGACTTCAAAGGAAGCCGCTCTCCCCACCCCATCAGACTTTAAAAGAAGCCGCTTCCCCGCCCCCCTCCGTGCAATGCCGAGAGCTTGTTTAAGCAGCCTTTTGGCAACTGAGAGACTCGCGCACCTCTCCGATACTTTGCTGCATTCTTTGTTCCCAGCCAGCTCTTATTGTCGCAGTGTCTATTGTTCAACAAGCAGCAACCAACGTCTGTTCATTACTTTGTAAAAGAAAAAGACGGTTTTAAACCAGTGTTGGCTGACACAATTAGTACTGAGACGACTCGGTATTAAGTATTCGTCTGAAAACTAACACGCTTTCTGTTTCGCTTACTGTGGTGTTTTTCTCTTTCAACTTTCAGCCAATAATGCCCCGCGCGACGTTAATAAACGCTGACAGCGTCACTGCGTGCCCCTTTCCATCTCCGTGACACGGAGTCAACCATTACGCTGTGACTCACTGAGCCGCTTTAACACCGCAAGGTGTCTCCGTTCTGAAGGGTGTCCGCTGGCAGGAAAGTCGATGGTTCTAGGCTCACTGCTTGCCTCCAGAGTAGACCAGAATCAATCAATCAATCAATCATGCCATTTGTATAGCGCACTACTCACCCGGGAGGGTCTCAAGGCACTTGGGGGGAGGGGTATGCTACCGCTCGAACAGCCAGGTCTTAAGTTGTTTCCTGAAGGCGAGATGGTCCTGGGTCAGCCGAAGGTGGATGGGGAGGGAGTTCCAAGTCTTGGCAGCCAGGTAAGAGAAGGATCTTCCTCCGGTGGTGGCTCTTCGGATGCGTGGTACGGCTGCGAGGGCGAGGCTTGTGGACCGTAGCTGGCGAGTGGGCGTGTAGAAGGTCAGGCGGTCGTTGAGGTACTTGGGGCCCAGGTCGTGGAGAGACTTGTGTGCGTGGGTGAGGAGCCGGAACGTGATCCTCTTGTCGACGGGGAGCCAGTGCAGGTTCCTCAGGTGGCTGGAGATGTGGCTGCGTCGGGGGACATCCAGGATGAGTCGGGCGGAGGCGTTCTGGATGCGCTGGAGTCTTTTCTGTAGCTTGGCTGTGGTTCCGGCGTAGAGGGCGTTTCCGTAGTCCAGTCGGCTGGTGACGAGTGCCTGGGTGACAGTCTTCCTGGTCTCGGTCGGGATCCAGCGGAAGATCTTGCGAAGCATACGCAGGGTGTTGAAGCACGATGAGGAGACGGCGTTGACTTGTCTGGTCATCGAGAGGGAGGGGTCCAGGATGAAGACCAGGTTGCGTGCGTGGTCGGTTGGCTTGGGTGCGGTGCCCAGGGCTGGGGGCCACCAGGAGTCGTCCCAGGCGGAGGGCGAAGATCCCAGGATGAGGACTTCCGTCTTGTCCGAGTTCAGTTTCAGGCGGCTGTCCTTCATCCACTCGGCGACGTCTTTCATCCCTTCGTGTAGGCAGGTTCTGGCGGTGTCGGGGTCTCTGGTGAGGGAGAGGATCAGCTGGGTGTCGTCGAAAGTATTGAAAGTATGAAATGAAAATGAAAATGAAATGAAAGTATTGTTCACGAAATGTTCATGTGAGTCACATAGTCATACATACTCTTTCGTTAGCTGCTGTTCAGAGGCAGTTTAGTCTCTCTTCTTTTTGTTGCTCAACCCCTGGGTCTGCTTTGTGTGTTTAATTAGCCCTCCGTCGTTTATTACTTGCCCCACGGGCACTCTCCCTTTCATCCTTTCCAGGAAGGCACAAGATACTGCTGAAACATGCGATCCACTTACCGGTCGTATGTCCTGTAATAATCTACCTTCCTAGCGGTGAGCACAGCACTACTGGTAGCCCGCCCCAGTCACCCTCGGTCAGCGCTCCGCATTGATTAAATGTGGCAGTAAACTACTTTAAGCAGAATTTTCTCAAACTATGACTACATGAAAACTTGTATGTTTTAGATGTTTTAAAACACAATAATTTACTGTTCTTTTACAGTCTGCCCATGAAACTGTAAGTATATGTGTCCACAAAGCAATTCCAGTATATTCTAAATCAGGCTGTGTGCCATTTACTTCAAATAGGGATTCACCTTGTACTGTAAGGGTGACCTCATCAGCTTGCCTGTGTTTTTTTGCCATCACCACGTTATGCAAAATTAAAAAGTAAACCTCTGAGTCTCAAAAACGGCTGTTTGCTATTCTGGTTGCTTAAAACCCAGTTCTGGCTGAAGGTAGCTCACACCACGGGGCCGTCTGTAGTTATTCCGCACACAGCGCCCACCGAGCCCTCCCACATGGCGCTGCACAGCCTACCAGGCCATCGGTGTTGGAGCTTCACTTCTGTGCAGTGCAGGTGAGGTGTCCTACGTCAACACCGGCAGTCCTTCAAAGGCATCAGCTATGCCGAGAAAAGACGTTTGACGGCAGTGGTAGTTTTCATTTATTTGCAGCTGGTAGTGTTCGCCAGATAGAACT